>NW_019175380.1:0-15000 GCF_002260705.1 Seriola dumerili
TTCTTCAGCACAGTCTGGAGAGGTTTGCAGTGAAATGTGAGTGTCATTCCCTCCAAGTCTGAAGGCCATAGTTCACGGTTCTCTGCAGAAAATGCCAAATGTCTCCCTTCAGGTTGAGTTCCTTCCCCAAGTGAAGGAGTTCTGGTATCTTAGGTTGTTGTTCATGATTGAAGGTAAAATGGAGCATGAGATTAACAGGTTAATTCTTCTTGTTCAACAGTAATACAGGTGTTGTACCGTTGTGGAGAAGAGAGAGCTGAGCTGGAGGGCAAAGGTTCAATTTACCAGTCGATCTAGGTTGCAACCCTCACCAGTGGTTATGAACTCTGGGTAAAGAATGAAAGAATGAAATCATGGATACAACTGACCAAATGGAGCTTCCTCTGTAGGGTGGCTCAGCTCACCCTTAGAGATAGGTTTTAGAGACAGGCACCAGTTGAGGTGGTTTAGTCATCTGATCAGGATCCTCTTGGGCACCTTCCATTGGAGGTTTTCAGGGCACATCCACCTGATTTTGAGACCTCAGTTTAGACCAGGACATGCAGGAGAGGTAATATATTACATCCGGTGTGGGATGATCCTTACTAACATATGATAAAAGCCACCCTGTCACTGATCTCACCAATGTTTTACTCAAACTAGACTTTCTGGAACATGTTTCATCATCTCAACTGTACCCTACAACAACAGTGCAGCAGTAGGATGTGGGGCTGTCTTTGGTCTCTGATGTCTTTTGCTTCCACAACCAAAGGTTTTCTCTCTTTAAGCCAGTGGGAGCCTGTTGGGAGAACTGGGGCATTTCCTGGTGGCCTGATCGTCGTTGTGGCCTGTGCTGTTAGCAGCCATCTTGACCAGCAATAATATAACAAGAAGGAATGAGATAACAGAGCTCTTGCATCTATTGTTGACGAGCAGTCGGAAAAGTGAAGAGTTTAGAAAGTAGTCACGTGATTTCTGTTTACCCTCGTTCAGAACCAGAGAGAGAGAGTGCACTGGAAAACTACTGCCCCCTAACTTATTGACATAATCATAAATATATATAATATATTACTATATACTATATATAGTGCGTAGCCTCAAATTTCGCCTGTAATAATAGAAAATTGCAAAATTGTACTTGTATTTGCATTGTTTTCATTGCAGAGTAACACTACCCAGCATTTTATTCTTATGATTCATATTCATTTATTTATTTATTGCCTCAACACAGTGGTCCTCCTTTCTGTTGATTTACAATTACCTATGAAAGCTGAAATTTCCCGCTGACCACAAAGATGAGTTGCCGACTGTCATGAGTGGTTGACGGGATGTCAGGCTTATTCATGCAGAGACGAGATGTGAGGTTAAACAACCCGTAACTGTTACACTTTGTGTGTGTGTGTGTGTGTGTGTGTGTGTGTGTGTGTGTGTGTGTGTGTGTGCGCGCGCTCGTGTGCCACCAAGTAATTAATGATAAAAGTAATTTCCAATTAGTATGATACAACTTACTTTGATAACACCAACATGGCCGCCACAGAAGCCCAGAGCTGATGTAAGGATACTGCAATGACTGTCATTAGTGTTGTCTACTGTGTGTGAACAACAGGCCAGGCCTCGGGGGACAGGCCTGACTCCAGCCAGTCTGGAAACAGCTAATTATCACCCAGTGGTCACAGTGAGCTGGTCTCATGAGACGCTCTGCTAAACCAACACCTTTTACCTCTGTCATCAGAAACAAGTGTCAAAGATCCAACATGATGCTTTTAGACACAGACTGAATGACTGTAGCTCTTGGCACCAGAAAAGTTTTATTTTATTGTCGTTGTAATAAGTAAATTAAGTAAGTTAATTTGAGTAATATTCACAATTATGTTTGAGGTGGTCAACAGGTCATTATCTCTTTTGTCCTTTGAGAGCTATTAAACACATTAACACAACTCCAGTCTGGTGCAAACCCCCACAGACATGACCTTTAACCAGTCACTTTAAAAACAGGAACATAATATGATGTAATATAATATAAGTATAATAATAAGTAATATAGTATTTAAAGCTACTTTAATGCTATTACTTTATACATGCTGTAATTACATAACAGTTTAATTTATACATAAAATATATGATGCACTTTTAAAATGTGATGCCTTGTTTTAGATGGTGGTTCTCAAAGTGGGGACCCCCAGCAATCCTTGAGGAGGCTCCTGGGGGTCCACGGCAGAAAGGGGATTCATTTATTTACACTATTCCATCCATAAAAAACACAATGACAGAATGTATGACTGTTTAGGTTTCAAACACTTTCTTTCATAAAACATCCAAAAGTAAAAAATTTAGGGTCCTTGATGTGAAAAAGTTTGAGAACCACCAACTATCAAACTGTATCAGTGCAAATTTTAAGCAACGTCCATAATCGACCTTCAGTCACATTAATAATCAATAGTTGCTTAATTGTGAACGGTTGAAGGTAGTGTTGAGTTTTGTATTGCAGTAACTTTAGGAGGGCAAACAGGAGCAGACCGATGTGAGGCCTCTTTCCAAAATGTGACCAATTATAATCATCAGAGGGAATCAGATATAAAGGCCCTGGTCACTATTTTAGGAAATACAGTACCTCCGCATCCTCTGCACTGTTGGTTAAGATATATTTTAATCTATTAAATTATTAACTACATTTAATCAATAATCAGTTAATTATCAAAATCCCTAATAGGGCCTGTGTTGATGAAACATTTGCTTCCCATTTGTGTTTAAATCACTTCATCTTAACCACTTCATTTGGACTTAAAACTGAAAGTGAGGCGTCTGAAGTGTCATGAACAATCGCTCAAACTCTTTTTTTACTTGGTGCACTATCAGTAGGTTTCTGACGTCACTGAGGTTCAGATTGTGATTTCAACATGGATCCCACGTGGATTTTAATCCATGAACTGAGGAGACGAACTTTGCTCCAATACAAACATCTACGCGTGATCAGAATTCCCAGTGCTTGTGTTGCGTCAGTCCGAACAGTTATTAATACATGGCGCTTGAGGAGATGGAAGGTCTCAGCCTCCATACACAGTAACGGGTTGTATCACTGTAAAATCTGAATGTTTGCAGCCGAGATATGAAAAGATTTTCTCCTTCATTGATGGATCGTGTTTATAATGTTTCCACAGTCAGAGTTTTTACTCTCTCTGCATTCAATGACACAATGAGTCACAGAGTCACCATCTTTTCTCTCTCTTTACTGTGCTACTCTTTGATTCTGTTCATTAACGTCTCGCTCGTCGTGATCATCATCTTGGATGAAAACCTGCATGAGCCCATGTACATTTTATTATGTGTTAGTTGCATTAATGGACTCTATGGGACCTCGAGTTTCTACCCTAAGTTCCTGTTCGACCTTCTGTCGTCTTCTCAGGTCGTCTCGTACGGCGGATGTCTCTGTCAGGCGTTTGCAATGTACTCATTTGTTTGCAGCGACACGTCTATTCTTACAGTTATGGCGTACGACCGGTATCTGGCCATCTGTCGGCCCCTGCAGTACCGCTCCGTCATGACGAAGAAGAGGCTCTCCCAGCTGGTGTGCATCTCTTGGTTGACGCCATTTTGTATTTTCTCCATTAACATCCTGCTGACGACCAGACTGACGTTCTGCGGTACAGACATCCAGAGACTCTTCTGCGTCAACTGGCTCATCGTTAAACTCGCTTGTCCCGGCACGGACACCTTCGTCAATAATGTGTTTGCAATGACTACACTATCTATTTACACTGGTCATTTGCTCTTTGTTGTTTGGACTTACATGTATGTAGTTAAAACGTGCGTGAAGTCCAAGAAGGACAGGGCCAAGTTCATGCAAACATGTGTGCCCCATTTAATCTCCTTACTCACTTTCTTTGTCATCGTGGTGTCTGATCTGATGCACATGCGATTTACCTCCAAAGATTCACCTCAGAGCTTCCGAAACTTTGTGGCCGTCGCTGTCCTCTTTTTCCCTCCAATCATGAATCCTCTGCTTTATGGCTTCAAGCTCAACAAAATCCGCAGCAGAATTCTGACTTTGGTTCATGTGAGGCAAAGATGACCTTAAGCTTTATCCACTCTGTCCATGATCAAAAATGTGGAGTTTGTTCAACAATAAAACCTCCACAGTTAAATCAATGGAACATGTTTTATAGACTCCTTTATATCTTTATCTAAAGATTATCATCATGAAAGGAATCATTTCATCTGTCCCAAACTAGAGGTGAGATCGAAGCCGGATAACTGCATGTGGCAGTTACAGCAATTTATTTTATACTGAATTAATTAATTAGACTAAAGTCAAAATTAACAATCCAAGTATTTACACTCTCATGATACTGAAGAGCTGTGGGTCTCAAGACAGAAGAAACCTGACTGAAATAAGTAAAATACTTGTGTAAAATAAACCCGTAGACTAAAAACACCTGCTCTATTACACTATAGTGGGTTCTTATTGAAAAGGAATCATTTTAATTAAGATTAAAGCCTTAATACCTGCATGTGGTTTTACATTATAACTGTATACTGTATTATTTTTTTTACAGATGCACAGACAGAAAAAGTGATTAGTTAATGTTAAGTAATTTACACAAATACTGTATTTTAAGCTTGTCTCATTATTTTTACCTGCATTGACCAAAATTAAGAGAGAATTTACACCTTTATTAAAGCTGAAAAATTGGCATCTTCAGATAAACCTGAGTAAAAAATACAATTAATGCAAAATAAAAAAGACCTATACATGTGTTTTGATGAGGATTTGTTCTTTGTTTTTGACATATAAACAATTTATTCATTTGAAAATATATTGAAATGACCAAACTCCCATCTTAATGAGCTCTGATTACCAAAACATAGGAGGTAAATGCTCATAAAACAAAACTGTAGCTAGGAACAACATGAACCTATACTCCATGATAAAACTGGTAAAAATAAATAAATAAGATTAAAATAAATGAACCTGATCTGCCGGAACATCACAGTTTAACACGTTCAGGGCCTCCTCTGTGTTTAAAGGAATCTCACCTGTAACAGAAAAGGTTGTTAAACGTTTCCTATGTTGTTGTTTTTTTGTTGCTTTACATTTAGGATTAGTTTATATTCACATCCTATAAAACCACGGTGAAAATATTACTGACCTGAAGAGAAAAATACAATTTGTTGAATACAAATGTTCAAATCTCAGCTGTGTTCATTTCATGTTTTGTATCGTACATGCAGGTGACACAGTATTTCACAGTATTGATGATATTACTTCAGTGTTATTCTTATTTTTCTCATGTTACTTTATTTTACTGTGTGTGTTGGTTTGTGAGTTTTGGGAAGAACTGCTCCTGGTCACCGTGTGAGGAGGAGGAGGGAGGAGGAGGAGCAACTGCAGCGGTGGCCATGTTTCCTTACATCTGGTTCTTTTTCTGTTTCACTGTTTCTATCTCCCTCTCTGAAGGATCAGTGTTAATCACTGCAGAGGTGACCCAGTGACCATTACCCTGTGATAACCCCCAACACACACACACACACACACACACACACACACACACACACACACACACACACACACACACACACAGAACTGATAACGGCTGGTCTCTTAAAGATCCAGATGTTGCAGTGGGATTTAATGCATCGCAGCTACTGTTGTGTGTTTGTGTGTTGCCCTCTTAACACTGTGTTTGCTGCTGCTGAGCATGTCTGACCTGCTGTGTGTGTGTGTGCGTGTGTGTGTGTGTATGTGAGAAAGAGAGAGAGAGAGACAGAGAGAGAGACTAAAAGCAGCAAAGAGTTAAGAAGCTTTGTGATCTGTTGAAGTACTTAAAGTGAGTGAGAGAGCGAGAAAATGACTGATGAAGCCATTACAATGAGAGAGAGATGGAGAAGAGACCTGAACGTACAACGCACCACAGAAACAGATGGAGTGAGTGACAGGAGGGCAGGCGGGGGGGAAGAGAAGGATTTTAAAAATCCCAAAAGAAGGCAATGAGACGGGGAGAAGAGGAGGCGAGAGAGGGAGAGAGAAAGAGAGAGAGGGAGGGAGGTTGGTGGGTGGTGGATTAAGTCGGGTTAGAGAGGATTAGTGTCTGTTTTGGTTTGGTAGTAAAATAACATCCATGTCAGTCACCACTGGCTGCTGGTTCACTTCAGAGTTCACACACCGAAACTAGGAACTGAAGGGAGCTGGACCACAGGGGGACGAGCTGGTGAGTCTGGGCTTATTTTACAGTTTTGGTTGTATGTCGGTGGATGTGTATTCTATATGTGTGTGAGAGCCGGTCTACACTCATGCTAGCAGCTCTGCGACTGTACTTAGACACCGCGGTGTGTCAGCGTGCTCACAACAACAACACTAACACGCTGGTGTGTACCAGGCTGATGGGAATGTCATCAAACTAAAGTTTTGGACTAATTTTGACCTGATGATGGCGCTAGATGAAAAGTCAGAGGATCACCAAAGTTATTAGAGTTCTTCCTGAGGGGAACATGAACGTCTGAATCACATTTTGTGCCCATTGATCCAGCAGATGTTGAGATATTTCCCTGGATAAGTGAACATTTTGGTTTCAGTCTAGTGTCAGCTGGTTTCAGTCTAGTATCAGCTGATTTCAGCCTAGCATTGGTTGGTTTCAGTCTAGTGTCAGCTGGTATCTGCTGGGTTCAGTCTGGTGTCAGTTAGTTTCAGCCTAGTATCAGCTGGTTTCAGTCTAGTATCAGCTGGTTTCAGCCTAGCATTGGTTGGTTTCAGTCTAGTGTCAGCTGGTATCTGCTGGGTTCAGTCTGGTGTCAGCTAGTTTCAGCCTAGTATCAGCTGGTTTCAGTCTAGTATCAGCTGGTTTCAGCCTAGCATTGGTTGGTTTCAGTCTAGTGTCAGCTGGTATCTGCTGGGTTCAGTCTGGTGTCAGCTAGTTTCAGTCTAGTTTCAGCTGGTTTCAGCCTAGTATCAGCTGGTTTCAGCCTAGTATCAGTTGGTTTCCATCTAGTGTCAACTGCTATCTGCTGGGTTCAGTCTGGTGTCAGCTAGTTTCAGCCTAGTATCAGCTGGTTTCAGTCTAGTATCAGCTGGTTTCAGCCTAGTATCGGTTGGTTTCAGCCTAGTATCAGCTGGTTTCAGTCTAGTATGAGCTGGTTTCAGTCTAGTATCAGCTGGTTTCAGCCTAGTATCGGTTGGTTTCAGTCTAGTGTCAGCTGGTATCTGCTGGGTTCAGTCTATTGTCAGATGGTTTCAGCCTAGTATCAGCTGGTTTCAGTCTAGTATCAGCTGGTTTCAGCCTAGAATCGGTTGGTTTCAGTCTAGTGTCAGCTGGTATCTGCTGGGTTCAGTCTATTGTCAGATGGTTTCAGCCTAGAATCAGTTGGTTTCCATCTAGTGTCAGCTGGTATCTGCTGGGTTCAGTCTAGTGTCAGCTGGTTTCAGCCTAGTATCAGCTGGTTTCAGCCTAGTATCAGAGTTGATGATTTCAGCTTTATTTACTGTAGAATGATCAATCATAGAAAAAGGGGCAACACTGGCGACTCCATTCTACAGAAAGTAGCTAAGCTTTGTCCAAAGAATTGCTAGATTTTTTGCTAGGTGCTTTTATGAAAACAAAGTTGTTATAGGGGTCTGAAAAGTCGGTTAGTCTTGCGACAAGGGTGCCAAACCGAATACTGCTTGTTCATGCTAAATCTTTTTGAAAGAGCAACAGCCAACAGGGAAACTCCAACACTCTGCCAGCCGACCAATGGTGTAACCTTATCACTCAGTCACTCACTCAGCAACATTCACGTTTATAGTACTGGCCCTGTTGATGCAGCTCGGCCAAAAAAGTTGACATAACTCAATTAAACCAATATGACAATAAGTCAAAAGGGCTGTAATACCACAGCAGGTGCAACAAGCATTATTAAAACAGCCTCACAATGCTGGTTTAAACTGCAGAATAACAGAAAATAACATAGATGTATAAACTGTATAAACTTCACAGCAGCTGCAACTCTGTGTCCTAAAAGTTACGTTTCTGTACAATTCAACTGCAAAACACTAAATGCATTTAGTAGGAAATGTAATCTCTGGCTGGATCATGTTCAGATGTGACATGTATTTTTGACTGAATTAAGCTAAATTCACTAACAGCAGTTAAGTCACCGGGTGGTTTGGGTGGATGGCAGACGCACATCTGTCACAGCAGAGACCGGGTTCACATCCAGACCACCATCTGTGGTTCAGACAGCACCAGCTCTTTGGTTCAGGTTCAGTTGTGAAATTTTTCTGTGCATATATTACATTTGCATATGGGGATCTCAAAGTAAAAGAACCTCTTCCCCATCCACAGGCTTCACCACAGTGAGTTACCACGCCCAGTTTGCCATAAAGAATTTATTCTTAAACAGTCAAGATGCGTGTAAACACCAGTGGTGAATAGGCTGGTTGTCAGTGATTTCCTAAATGAGCTACAACGTTTATAAAAATAATTCATGTCTGTTTAAGGATTGGTTAAATCTAGGCAAGGAAGTTTTTTTTATTTGTTTGTTTTGGATAATTTTACTTTTATCAAACTCCAAAATACTAAATACAAATAAAAAATCTGAGTTTGAGACTGTAGTATTTCATAACAGTCCCAGGCTGTGGTATCTGTGTTGTTGATGCTCTGATGAAGCTCGGTGAAGCCGGTGACGTGCTCAGTTGACGTTTGATGACTTTCAGGTCACTGGTTAATAGAAGCGCTTCCTGAGTGACAGTGTAAGTGGAAAAAGAAGCTGAGCCAAGATAAGAAGCTAAAGAGGAGACGTAACATCAAATTAGCCCACAGTGACCCGCTGCTGTAAGAGGAAGAACTGAAATAACACAAGCTGCATTCAAAACACGACGATGCTGCTCTCTGCAACTAAATTCATCTCTAATCTAAAATTAGAGATTATTAACACACAGGATGTTATCAACTAATTTATGTCTGTAAAATAAATGGTTACACCAGTGGGGTTTGTATTTTTAATCTCAGCGAATATGAATATGCAGACACTGAAAACAGTAAAGTTTCAGTATTAAACAAACATATGAATGATAAAATCTGAACTAAAGTAAATATGTGAAACAATAGTTTTAATTTAAAGTGTCACAAATTCCACAACTGATGGAGAATCTAAAGACTTGAAGCTGCACTAATCAGTATTTAATATTAACAATGGATATGAAATGCTGCAGCTGCTCTCAGAGAAACATCTCTACCTGTCCTATACCTGCTCAGCAGCAAACAGCAGACTGACACAGTCAGAGAGCAGTTTTTGTTTTTCCTCTTGATCCATAACACAGCTTTTAAAGAAACATACAAGTAGGAGGAATGTGGGTAAACTGAGAAGGTAAAAGCACCAAATACTGTAAGTGCAACAGAAAAATAGAGAATGAAAATGAACTGAAAAGCAACATTTAGCATTTACACGTCTTACGTCTTGTATTCATGTTCAGGTATAAGAACATTTATTCACCAACTTACCTGCTGCAATCAGTGAAGGTAAATCCATCGGGTTTTAAACAAAAGGTCTAAGGCCAGGAACATCGCATGTTTGTGGTGGCAAATGTATTTTTTAACCATTTTAGCAGTTGCATGTGGAGACAGTGACATTTAAGTGACGATTTCTGTCAAAAATGAATCAAAAATTAATTTATAATAGAAAGAAATCCAACATTCCAGTAACATTTTGTCACACTTTCAGTTTCACCAAACAAGTTTTCAGCACTTCCTGCTGTGAAATGATTTTACAGTCGATGCACAGAGTTGGTTTATGAACATTTCTGTGTCACAGTTTCTGACCTGAGGTTTTGACACAAACATATTTTGTAGTTATGATGAAAATGGTAAAATAATGACATTAAGGTTTTTACATGATGATGTCATTCAGACTCTCGCCTCGACGTCCAACACACTAAAATTTGATTTACATTTATTTTCAGTGGAAACAGCCTTTTTTTCCTCTGCAGCGGGTCTGGATGATCAGCATGAGACAAGCAATGGAGCATGGTGAGAAACACACAAACACACACACACACACACACACACACACACACACACACATCCCTGTATTAGCCTCCATTAGATCCTTGATCCTTGACCTTCACTGACGACATTTATTGTTTGTTGTCTCTCTTGAGTTCAGTCCTAACCTTGAACTCAGGTCTAAATCCTGACCTGGGCTTCATTTGAATTTAATCTCATCTAAAACCTAATTCAGATGGTATTAGTGTCTCTCCGTGGGGTCGGGGCTCCTCGGTAACGGTAATCCTGTCCGGCACAGACACGTCTGTTTTTCACCCTCTGCTCAGGAGAAACCTCCAACCTCCAACATCTGCTGTGAAACTGCAGACTGATAAATATACAGATTTAGTCTGTGGAGGATCAGGGGTGTCACAGGAAAAGTAATAAAGCATTTCCTTAATTTCATATTTTAAAAGGTATTAAAAATAGGAATGGTAAAAAAGAATTTATAAAGGAACGTTTAATCCATCAATAAATACTAAATATTTAAAATTGGATTTACAAAAACAGCATAAACCATTTATGAATACATTTATTAATTCATGAATAAATTAAAAAAGTACTTGAAAAGGCAGTTTAAAAATTGGAATACATGGATTCCCTCTTTAATTTCCTTTTCCTTTTTCCAGCTGCTTTTCCTTTTCCTGTTAGCTAATCGATTAGCTTGGTCATTTAGCTTCTCCTGTTAGCCTTTCTGTGTCACTCTGAGCCTTCAGTGCTTAAGAGTGTGTGTGTGTGTGTGTGTGTGTGTGTGTGTGTGTGTGTGTGTGTGTGTGCGCACATCTGTCAGAGAGGTGCTGTCCAGTGTGGTGGACGACGTCGGTCAGGCCGTGAACAGAAACGTCAGTGGAGCTCAGCTGCTGCACGAACTGCTGAGTGCTCCGTGGCTGCACGCCCTCCTGCAGGTATGTCCTGATTCAACAGGTGTGCACTAAAACACGGACAGCATCATTATCATCATTATCAGCATCATCATCATTTGATAGGCGATGATATCGTTTCCTTTCTTCTCTCTCCAGATGTACGAGTGCCTGCTGCAGTTTCAGAGGTTGATGCCCAGCCCGTTCCTGCCTTATGCCTCAGGACTTTCACATGAGGTTTACATACACACACACACACACACACACACACACCACACACTGGTGGGGGAAGAATTCAGATCCTTTAGGTAAAGTCATACTTTTACCTAAAGGATTGCAGGTAACTCTGAGAGAAGAAGAAACAAAGTTCTGATTCTCAGATGTATGAAGTCAAGTTTCAGGAAAAGTCGAGATCTTATTATTTAAATCTGTTGTGTCTTCCCAGTTTGGAGTGTTCACATCTGACTCTGTGTTCCTGTCCATCAGATCATGACGGTCATACAGAAGGTCCACCATCCCTCAGCTGAAGCCAGAGAGCTCTACAGCCTTCTCAGCTCGCCTCACATACAGGTGTGTGGGTCAGTCACAAACTCACCTGTGTTTCCCCACATCTGCTGCTCTGTTAAAACACTTGGACCTGTCTCTGTGTCCCTCCACCGGTCTGCCAGGCCCTCCTGTCCTCCCACGACAGTGTAGCGCAGGCAGACTACGGACCTCTCTTACCCCCCCTGCCTGACGAGTTACCTGAGGACGAGGAGGCCATGAGGATCGTTTGCCTAGTGAAGAACAACCAGCCGCTGGTGAGAGAGATGCATTTTTCTTTTTCTCACTATAGATTTATAATCCAGTTTGTAACAATCAGCTTGTAAAACACAGTATTTCATCATGACCATGTCCAAATGACCGTGACCAAATGCAGAGTAGTGTTTTCACTTGTCTTTGCATTTTAGAACTTTTCTTGCAGATGTGGAAAAAAAGAGAAACAGATAAAGACCTTTGTGTCAGATTTAAAAATGTCTTAGCCACTGCTGCAGACATGTATGTTATCAAGGACCAGGTATGTCACAGGAAATATAAATTCTTTTTACAATTCCCACTTTTAATGCCTATTAAAAAATGAAATTAAGGAAATGCTTTATGACTTTTCCTGTGACGTCCTGTTCCTCCATAACAAGCCCCAGTCCAGGACACTGAAACACAGACTGCAGCAGGACAGTCTCATTATTCTACATTAAAACAATTTACTGAGATTCTACAGTCACACAAATATTCTACACACAGGGGCTTTAAGTGAACAATAATTCACTGAAAAATTCAAAACTGAAAAACCCATTAAAAAGAATTGAGTTTCTCATCTTTCATTGACTAAGAGTGGAGGAGAGCGCAGAGCGAGTGTAGGAGACGGAGTAGGAGTGATTCCTAGCCAGTGGAGCAGCCTTCGTCGCCTCACGCTGCAGCGCCTTGACCCTCCCAGGAGGGCGTGGTCGGGGGAGGAGCTCAGAGCGAATGAGAGTGAAGCCAGGCTTTTGCCCCTCCCCAGGGGAGACCAGCCACGCCCCTTCCTCCCCCGCTATCAGTCGACAGGAAGCTGCTGTTTGTGTCCGCAGACTGCGGAGCTTTGGAAGAAAAGGCTCAACCAATCAGCTCCCTCGGTCTTTAGCCCCGCATTTTGTACCGGTAAGAGGAGGAGGAAAGGAGGACGGTCAGTCCATCATCATCAGTCACCAATCATCTGATCATTTCTTCATTGAGTCATTCTTTATCATCAAACGATCTAACCCTAACCTGAACACCATGTCCTGGGAGCTCCAACAGTATCAGGTTAGGACTCCTCTGATTGGTCGAGATGATTTCCTGACTTACAAACGTTGATAAAACGCTTTTGATTCTAATCTTCAAAGCAGGACCGGTGTTTTTATAATACATCATGTCCATCCCTTCATTCATTCATCCATTTCTGCATTTCATTTTCCCATTCCTTTGACGGAAAGTCCATCTTTTCACCCATTGTTTATCTTTCAACTCACACACTTCCTTATCGTCAAGTTGCCTCATTGTTTTCATCATCTTGCTGTTCTTTTTTAATTAATGTTTTGTTAATTTTTCCGTTGGCACTGTGTTTCTGTCTGGTCTTCATCCTCCTCTCCACATGGAGGTACATTTTCAGAGAAACCCAAACCCAGCGGGGGAGAAGATGCCTCTCCTGGAGGAAGCAGTGATGACTACGCCTACCCTCCTCCTCCGGTCCCGGTTTACAGTCTCAGTCTTCCCAACTCCCCTGTCTTATACAAAAAGCGAGGAGGACAATCAAGGACCATCCCCACACCCAGCAGGGCTCCATCTTGTCCTGGGATGAGTCCTCTTAGAGCCCACACAGCACCTTCTACTCCTGCAGCTCAGCGCTCCGCTCATCAGCAGGGTGCCAGCACTCTCCCCACCCCTGGCAGGCAAACCGGACCTCATGACAAACACTATGAAGATCCTCTGAATCGTCCCTCGATGCTCTGCTACTCTACCTCTCCTCATCACAATGGATGCCAGAATCAACCAAAACGGACACGAAACAAGCATCAACAACCGCAACTCTGTCCACATCCTCCTGAGTTCACCAAACAGTGCAGCGTGGAGGAGCTCAGGTCAACTGTCCAGACAGTGGCCAGCAGCATCGAGCACGGTACTCAGGACGTTCGCCATCTTGGCCAGAAGATGGTAGCGGCGACAGAAATGATCACTGACAGCGTGGAAGAGAACGCCCAGGCGCTCAACCTGCTGGCTGAGGTGGTTGACAAGCTCCAGGGGCTCATAGTGGCGAGCAAACATGCTGAGTCGTCACCTCCGCGCAGGCTGAAACAGCAAACTCCTCCCCCACCTCCTCCACGGGTCTCCTCAATCTCTCCAAAAGCGGTCCGCAAACCTCCCACGCCTTACCCGCGGCACCGCTCGTCCTCCTCTTCTTCGTCTGGCTCCTCCACAACGGCCAGTTCCTGTGCAGACGGCTTTCCGGCATCTCGGAGTCCGAAGCAAATGAACGGAGGCTATAAAAGGACAGTGGTGACTTTTGGTGCCACCCACAGGTTAGGCATCAGTGGTAGTAATGGACAGGTGAGGTTCAACAATGGATCAGTTTCTGGAGCTCCTCTGGAGGACGAACAAGACTGTAAGAGCACAGGCTGCTTGACAGCCAAGAAGAAGAAGAAGAAGACGAAGTAGATCAAAACAAATTGTCTCCTCTCCTGCTCTGGTTCTGGACATAGACAATAAAACGGACCAGTAGTTCTTTAGCAAATTTTTCACAAACAGGAAACCCTACTGATGTAGATCTAAACCAGCATTTATATCACAACAATGTTTTATTTTTAACAATACGTCAGAAACAGGCAACTATATCAACTCTTAGACAACAAACACCTTTGAGAGACATCAATGGATCTCAGCACTTCAGAAGGAAACCTCCAAATATTTAAAGGTACAGAGAAATTACATTCTCTCAATCCACAGTCCCAATTTCATTCAGCTGTCACCAAAAGGGTGACCATCATCATCATCATCATCATCATCATCATTGTCGTATCTTTTCAGTCTCATATATTAAAGACAGGGACAAAACTCCATACACCAATATAACATGATACTCATTTCATTTAATGCATTATTGGCAAACATTTGATTGATACATAATCAAGATGAGCAACTGAGTTGATGACTGCAGTGGTGACAGTTATATAATTATAATTAGTAAATGGAAGCTCAGGCCCATCTAATCATTGTCACCATTGCTTGGTGACAGACTAAGGTAAATTTGGGTGTCATCTGCATAATTACGACTAAAAGGGGAACTCCATTGTAGTAGTTTATTGTCTCCAGAGGGAGCTGTGTGAAGTTTGATAAATGTCCTCAAGTGATGTCACCTGAGTCAGCATGGGTCGGGTCTGAAGACAAAATGTTTGAAAAGAAAAACAATCTTGGGTTTTCGAGTTACAAAGACATGAACTTACCAGACCTCTTTACCCCACTCATCTCCACTGCAGGCTACAGGCTACATTAGCACTAAATAGCATAACACACCACATTTTCCCACCAAACTTTCGGCGGTCAAGTTTCATTGTGGTAAATCTAGGCACCCGGTTTTGAGCAGGAAGTCAAACAGA
>NW_019175380.1:20000-185076 GCF_002260705.1 Seriola dumerili
GAGAAACTATTTGAAACAGGGTCTCTTGTGTTGTATTGCCATACTTACTATGGCTTACTTGGGTTGTAATAATTTAGTTGTAGTAAGTCTCACCTCCCTGTAAAACATCTTAGAAGAGACAGTCCGCAGACTTTCCACAAGCAATTTACTTGTTTGTTTGTTTTTGGTCAATCAGTTTGTTTATGAGTATATTTCGAAACAAAAGTTACACAGTGCTTTACAATAAAAGCAATTAAATATCAAAGAATTGACAGTAACAAACACACAAGCAGCAAAATAAAATGGCAGAACATAAGTGAAGAAAAGAGTCTTGAGAACTTTTTCAAAGATTTTCTGCTGAACTGGAAAATTAAATAGTAAGAAGTAAAATATTCCAAAGTTTAAAAGTAAAGACAAATCTTCAGTTACCTTCATTCTAGGTCGAGGTCTGTAAATATCCAGCTAAGACTTACATATAATATAACTTAGAGTTATTGTATTACTTGACAGGTAATAACTATAATCTTATAATAACAACAATGGAGTAATGCAAAAAGTTTAATTTTTAAATTTTTTAACTAAATTCATTTTTCCATACTGTAAAAAGATAAAATATTTCTGCTGCAGGGTCTTTTGATCATGTCATGTCTAACTTCTCATAGAGTCCAGGCAGTGCCTCAGGTCAATTAGTCTCCAGGGATCATCACGTGACGGATAAGTGAGTGTCGTCAGCGTAGAAGTGAAAAGACAAAATAAAAGACCTTATAAATCTCCAAACTCTATGGAACTACAATACTAATCTGCTTGAATACCCCTTTAAGTTATTTTGTGTAGAGCTTACATTCCATCTCTTACTGTGTAATACTCTGTTCATATTCTTGATCAGTGTCCCAGTGTTTGTCCAGCACCATCATTGTATTCCTCCTCCTCTGAACAGGGGCTTCAGGAGTTGGAGTTACTGAACTGAGGAAGAGACTCATCAAACTGAACCCTTCGACCTTCCAGGGACCCGTACCTCGTATGTTCCCCCCACAAATTCAACACATTCATTTAAAGTGTTTCCTCAAGTTACGTTGCATGACGTTGCGTTGCGTGATGTTGCATTGCGTGATGTTGCATTGCGTGATGTTGGGTTGCGTGACATTGCATTGCATGACGTTGTGTTGCATTGCATTACATTACATTGCATTACATTGTGTTACATTATTTTATGTTAATCTATGTTACGTTATTTTATTTTACGTTAGTTTAAGTTATGTTATTTTTTATTATGTTATATTTTGTTACATTTCCCACAAAACATGTTTGTTGTTGTAGTTTAGTTGGTAAGGAACAGAATTTCTGGGAGACAAAGTTGGACGAACAACAAACAGGAAGTGACTGATAGCTGTTGTCAGGGGCTTGTTGCTGGATTTGCTTCATGGTGCTGAACTCTGCGTCTTTGTAACCATCAGTTACTGTAATAATTACACACCTGGTTGTGGCTGTTGTTCTGTTTCATTAGACACCACTCGTCCAATCAGTGCAGGGGAGCAGACAGGAAGAGAGTACCACTTTGTCACCAAAGAGCTGTTTGAGTACATGGTCTGTAACCACAGGTGAGCTTTTATCTTCTCTTGACTAGTTACACTTTTCATATGGTTTAAATTGTGTTTTGCTACAATAATAAACGTACTGTACATAGAGTGGTGTACCTACCTTTGTTGCTATGGTTACTATAATAACAGCCACAGTTTGGTTAGGTTCATGAAAAGATCATGATTTGGATTAAGATAAGTACTTCCTCAACATTACATGGTCTTTGTTGTCATGGTTACAGTATCAACAGACGAGTTGTGGACTTGTTTTTTTACAGGACAGTTTTGTTTGACTGTATTTTCATTCATTATGCATTTTATAGTGCTCAGTGTTAGTTTGGTTCTTATTTAGTATTTCTTGTATTTTGAACTTGTTGCTTTAGAAGTGTTAGTGTTTGTGTCTTCAACTCAGTTCATTTTAATCGGTAACTAATTTCTCACGTGTGTATGTTCAGGTTTGTGGAGTACGGCGAGTATAAAGGACACCTGTACGGGACCAGCATCGACGCCATTGACGACGTGCTGAGACGAGGACGGATGTGCATCATCGATGTCGAGCCGCACGTGAGTTTCATTAAGCAGCAGACGTCCTGTAACGACGTGGCACAGATACTTGAACCATGAGTTTCTTTAAAGGCTGCTGGTCATTGTCATTTTTAGCACTAAGGTTATTTAACAGGAGAATGTGGTGTATTTGTTGGGGACTATTTTCAGCTGGATGAATACAGTAATCCAAGATGCGCTTTTTTATTGTTACAGAGTATCCCACCACTGCGCACGAGAAAACTGAAGCCTTACGTGATTTTCATCAAGGCCCCCGGCCCAGAGAGACTGAGACAGAGTCGGAGAGACGCCGGGCTCATCACACACTACAGCGTCAACAGAGCTTTCACAGTAAGAGCGCCGCTCTCCGTCTGAACCCTCAGTCAGACCAGATACTACACAACACAGGCACAATCTGAGTTTAATTTCCTTTTACATTGAAATGAGTGAATTCACAGACACATTCTCAGGGAGTCTCTGCTTCTTCTCTACAAAACCAACAGAGTGAAGGAACAACGCTGTAGAAATCCCTGCACATTTAGTTTGTCTCATTAAACAGAATAAAAGAAAGAAAGTCAGTCAATCACTTAAGAAGCTAAACCTCAAAACAGTTCCTAAACTAGAATAAAAAACTAGAAAATATAACTAGAAGAAACATGGTCACAGTCTCTTCTTCCTGAGTTACAGTGTTGAATAATGGCCAGAGGTGTTTTTGCGGAACATTATGATGTCACAGTGAAGATGACCTTTGACCTTTTGGATATAAAAAGTCATCACTTTATTTTGTCCTTATAGACATTTGGGCTAAATTGTGTCATAATAAGTGAATGAATTTGTGAGAAAAACATGTCGTGAAGCGTTACTGAGATATCGCATTCACAAGAACGTGAGATCACCATGACCTTTGACCTTTGACCACCAAATTCTAATCAGTTCATCCTTGAGTCCTAGCGAATGTTTGTGCCAAATATGAAGAAGTTCCGTCAAGGCGTAACTGAAAGACTAACGGTGAAAGAGGAGCACATATTGAAAATGGTACGAGTGTCCATTCAACACAGGTTCATGTTTCTGCTCCTGCAGGAGGACGACTTCGTGGAGCTGGAGGAGGTGTCCTGGCTGATGGAGGGAAAGTACAGACAGTTTTTCGACTGTGTGCTGGTGAACGACGACCTGCAGGACGCCTGCATCCAGCTGTGCTCCATCATCCAGCAGGCTCAGGAGGAACCGCAGTGGATCCCTGTCAGCTGGACCCGAGCAGAGGAGTAGAGAGGGGGAGGAGCACAAAACAGAGAGGGAAGGATCTGAAAGTAGGTGAGGAGGAGAGAAACAAGGAAGAGAGGTGTGATAGAGGGAGGAGGAATTATGCAGATGAACAGGGAGGAGGAGAAAAGGAGGAGAGAAGGATAAGGACGGGAAATAAAAAATAAGAGCAGCAGTTAGGATAGAAAAAAAGATACTGAGTCAAATGTAAATAAGACGTGGAGACGAATGAAAGGACAGGAAACAAGAGAGAACGAGGAAGATCTGAGGAGAACGTCAATAAGCCAGTTTGTGTTTGGGATTTGCAGTAAAAGTGAAGTAAAGTGTGGAGTTGTAGTAACACATGCTTGGTTAAGTTAAACCTCAGAGTATCAGAAGGATTCAGTCTCAGCGTTGGCGGGAAATCAGGCTCAGTCAGGAAAAAACGTTAAGGCATTTGCAGCAATGAAAGAGATTTTACAGCGGTACAGTTCTACAGTTTCCATGGAGACCAGCTTGTGATACCGTTTAACATCTGAGTTGGCCAGAAGAAAAAAATGTCAGAAGGCAAGAAAACCAAATTGGTCAGAGGAGGAAAATGTGAAACTTGTAGAAGAAAATAACAAAAGAAAACACGTCCTTGAAAGTAAATTTAATCCTCAAACAACATCTAACCGGGGAAAACGAAGCAGGGTTCAGTTTAACCAGACTAAAACAAGCAGGTGTGACAACACTGTGTTCACCAGAGTGAAGCTGTGTCCAGATCAACGATGAGCTGAAACTCACTCTGTAGGTTCATCTCTACCTGAACACCTGAACATTAAACACTGTTTCTACTCTGTCGTTTCATCCAGTACATTGTTATTATATAATATATGAACTGAAGCTGCTGTAAGTACAGAAGCGTCGTTGCTTTGCACCGCTGAGCTCCGTGACTCCTGCAGAACCTCGTCTCTGACTCTGAACCTTTGAACTGGTTCAACTCAACCAGAAGTTTCCATCACTGCAGCTCCGTTCTGACACGTGCTTACTGTACGTGCGCTAATTAATTAAAGATCAAGATAAAATCATGTCTGTGTCTCTCTAAAACCCCCCCCCCACCCCACCGCCCCTCCTGCCCCTCTCCTCCCTGTCTCTGTGTCTCAGGTTAATCCTGTGCAGGGCAGATGTAGCTCAGGCGGTTTAACAGGAGGATTAGTTTCTTCTCTCTGCATCATTCAGCTTCACTGTCATCTATACAAACGGGGGGGGGGTTACTGTGTTTACATGTTGAAATGCTTCTTCATGAGGTCAGATTATAAATTAAACTGTTGGTATTGACGAATAAATGAAGTGTAAAAGCTTTTTAAATAAATTTAATGACTCACTAAAAGTGTGTTTTATTGTTATTGTCATTAATTTAGAATAAATACATAATTATTCTAGTGGCACACTCCAGCTTCGTGTGTGTGTGTGTGTGTGTGTGTGTGTGTGTGTGTGTGTGTGTGTGTGTGTGTGTGTGTGTGTGTGTGTGTGTGTGTGTGTGTGTGTGTAATAGGATTCACTGTGTCGGCCCGGTTTCTGTGCTGTGAGGGTTTTTACCTCTGACCTCAGACACAACCAGCACACCTGCTCAGTTTCTGCACTTTCATACAGTTACAACAGCAAAGTGTTCGGAATAGAGACTCATGGGCGTTGTAGTACTACGACAGAAAAAAAAACATTTCTACGTTGAGGAACATTTAGGATTTCAACTTTACAATGTGAATTTTCAGCTAATATGTCCCTTTGTTAATACACCGAGGTCAGGAGGTCAGCACAGTTATTACAGACTCACATCACATGACTCACATTGATGCAAACTGTTGACGTGGCTTCTTATCATGTAGATAAAGTTAAAATTAAACCTTGATATTCACTGTAACATCTGTCATGGTCCACTCTGTGTCTCCTGTTGTTACTCATTAATAATCATTAAGGTTGTAACTGTGATTTAATGTGATTAAATGTGAATTCAGTTCAACTTTGTAGGAACTTTACAGGTTGATAAAAACAGAGGATGTTTTTTAAAAGTTGTGTTTTTTCTATTGAACAAACAGGACGAGAGATTATTAGCATCTGTGGCTAATTTGTAGCCGTGCCAGCTGGTGACATTGCAGCTGATCGACCAATCACAAAGCTCCCAGAGGCTGTCAGGGCTCAGAGCAAGATCCACCTGCCACTCTAAACCCCCCCCCCCACTGGGGACGAGTCTCAAATCTGTAGATGAGCCTCCTCTCCTCGTCTGTGTCTGCTCTCTGCTTCATGTCACCTCCTCCCTCTGATTCATGCTTCAAGTTTCTCATCTGAAGACTTGAAACTCTGCTGTGACTCTGAATTCACCTTTCAGGATGAGACGAGGACAAAGAGACGGAGACAAAGACAAAGTGAAGGAGGGACAGTTTTTGAACTGAGTCTCACCCTAAGACACTTTCCCTCAGCCTGATGAGATCAGAGACACAGTGACTGTCTGTAGTGTTTCCTCTTCACAGCCGTACAACACAGACTGAGCCGCACAGGTGAGCACTGACACTCATTCACTGAAATGCACCTGGAAATATCTTTTAAACGTGTCTTTTGTCTAGAATTTGTTCTTTTTTACGACATAAACCAGGTGTGTAATTAGAAAAACTCAAGCCAGAGTAAGAGAGTTATCATTCAGCAACTGAAGTAAGACTGATTTTAATTCATATTGATGCAGCATCGTATCATGTTTTTATATTTTGTTTGTGTTTGTGTTTTGGTGTTAAACTCTTAACTCTTAACTAAGTGGCACTATGTAGAGCTCGAACTAAAAGCTGCATGAGTATGATCATTGAATGTCTGTGTCATCAGGTCGTCCTGCTGTAAAACTGATCAAGTATTCAGGGAATTTATGGCAGTACAGTATAAACAGGTTCAGAGGAAAAGAAATAAGCAGTGAAAGTTTCACAAAGACGGACGTTGACTGTGTCTTAGATCTCACAAACAGTCAGACTGCAGATAGACGTCTGAATTCATCCGTTGTGCAAAGCAGTTTAGTTCTTGACTATCTTAAACCGGACTGTGGTACAATGAATTATGGGTAAATTAACACTTAACACAAAAATGAAAAAAAAAAAATGGCCGACCCAGGAACCGCATCCAACCACTCAGCTCCGTTTACCCGCAGCATGTTGTTTGTCTTTTGGAAGAATTCAACAGTTACAAGAAAGTTTTACAACAACAAAACAATAACAATAGAAAATAATAATAATCTTTGTTAGAAAATAAAATGGCTGCCGTCTATAAAAACTCTTTCCCTTCTCTCTTTGTTCTCTCCATAACAATGTTAGAAAACCACGGATTATGAGCCATGTTTTCCTGTTTTTTGTTGTTGGGTGCTGCTGCTCAGTGCAGGTGTCATTGGTTGTTACCATGGTAACATGCTTTGCCTTAGGCCTGAGTTAGCCTCGGGGGTAAGGTGTCTATTGTTTTTGGCTTAAAATGAGTCAGTCTTTAAGTTTGTGAAACAGTCTGACTTTCATTAGACGAATTTAAGACTGGACCAACACTGTGGACCTGAGACCAATGTTACCATGGTAACAATCAAAGACACCTGCGCTGAGCAGCACCCAACAACAACAAAAACAGGCAAACATGATTTGTGGTTTGCTAACATTGTTATGGAGAGAGAAATGAGAAAGGAAGAGTTTTTAGAAAACACAGTTGTTGTTTTTTTTTCCAAATCAGGTTTTTTTAATATATTTATTTTTTATTCATTGTTTCAATTTATCTATTTGTAACTGATGAATTCTTCCAAAAGACAAACATTTTCTGCTGAGGTAAATGGAGTTGAGTGGTTGGATGTGGTTCCTCGGTCTGCCATTTTTTTTTACATTTTGAAAAACGTCTCCCAGAATTCATTGTACCATAGTCCGGTTTGAGATAGCCAAGAACCGAGACAGTAGAGAGCGGGTCCCTGGTTTGGCTCTTTGCGGCATGTCGTTACCCTTCTCTCTGTCCCTCAGTTTCCTGTCTCTCTACACTGTCCTGTCAAAATAAAGGCATAAAAAATATCCAAAAAAAAGTAACTTAAAAAAGAAAAAGAAAAAGATAGTAAAGAACTGAACTGCTCTTTTCAACAGATGAGTTCCGACGTCTCTCTGAAGTCTGACTGATGATGCACCTGACTTCTTATATCTCGTCCAGGTGTTGCTCCCTGTTATTTTGAAAAGCTGGAAATGGACAGAAACCAGACGTCTTTCTATTTTTAATTAAGCCACGAGGTTCATTCTCACCTGAAGCGGCGGACCAGGATAAAAACCTGAAGAAAACAATGGCACAAGATAAAGAAAATCTGGAATTCACTGTCAAATATTCTTATTTTTAAATATGGGGAAATACACAGAGGCGTTTCATCAGCGTCAGAAACAGTAGGGATGGAGTTCGATCTCTGGCTCCTCCTATTCAACATCTATAGATCTGCTGGATCAAGACACTGGAGCCCAAACTGTCCCAAAGAAAGTAAGATTTGGGTAAAAGTGTTGTTCAGATTAATCTAACCAGGATAAACTGTATGTGAACAAGTCTTATCTTGTACCAAACAGGACCAAACTCTCTTTAAATATCTTTAAAATACACCTTTACCTGAAGCCTCCCTTCCCCACCTGTCCTCAGGGCTCAGGCTAATCCAGTTATCTGAACCAGGCATCACCATCGCGCCACCGCGGCGTCCTCCTTAAATGTTAACTGACTGACCCAAATCACAGTCCAGTGTCACGCGCTCAAAGATCCCGGTCACTCACCGCGTTCGGCCATGTTGAACTTTTGATCCTCTCACAGGGACGCGTCACCATGCCGACCGTCAAGAGCAAGAAGAAGAAGCCGAAGAAGGAGGTCATCGACGGAGAGGAGCAGGGAGAAGGTGAGAGGAGAGAGTCTACACCTGCAGCTCCACACAGCACTCTACTGTGTTCTGCTGTGTTCTACCCTGTTCTACTCTGTTCTACTGTGTTCTACTGTGTTCCTCTCTGTTCTACTGTGTTCTACTGTGTTCCTCTGCAGTGGGTGTGGAGATGGAGATGGAGGAAGGGGTCAACAGGAGCCACTCTGAAAGCAGAGAGCCTTTGACCCCAGAGCCACCGGATGCGGCACCACAGAAGAGGAAGAAAAAGAAGAAGGCGCCGACTATCGGTATCTAAGCTTCTACTGCGTCACCTGCTCTTTCTTCACCTGTGTATTTACATCAAACGTAACACGACAGAACTGTGTGTAAAACACAGTGTGTCAAGTCCAAACCGCATTGGACACAAAGACACAACATTACATTAACTAGAATTACCTCCTCGTGGTTGTATCCCTCCGCCACTCAGACTAGTATAGTACGTTTACATATGGGGGGGTTAAGCTTTATAATAATGACGGACTCCTCATTTCTGAAGTCCTGGTGTTGTTCTGTTGTTCCGTCAGACCAGGAAACAGAACACGCTGACGTGCCAAACGGTAACATGGCTGAGCCGGCCTCTGACGGAGAGGAGACGACTGTAGCTGTGAGAAAGACCAAGAGGAAAAAGTGAGTACCAGCGTTAAATAAACGAATGAACTGATGAACCAAAGGAAAGTCCTCAGGGTTCATCCTCTGGGAACCATGAATTTAAGGGAAAGTTGTTGGGATAGAAGTGGCTTTGGCCAAAATCCTCTTCCTCGTGTCACCTGGCAGGAAAGCTAAGGCGACGGAGCACTACAGCAACGACCTGGGAGCCGAAGACGACGACATCATCACAGACGCTCAGTCCCCCATCCCCCAGCATTCCTTGTTCTCCGCCCCCCACGGACACAGCCAGCCGGTCGGCAAAGTCTTCGTGGAGAGGAACAGTGAGTGTGGATCCGATTTTTACAGCCTCATGGAACAAGTGGCTCCGTGTCAGAGCTTTGTTTTTGTGTAGTATTATTTGTATTTTCAGAAAGTGCACCTTTGAGCTTCAATTTATCATCAACTATTGTTTTAAATTTTTTAAGGTTAAAACACTGTATAATGATCTATAATAATGATATTTTAGCTGCTGGATGTGGAAGAACACAGCTGTTTGATCACAAGTTCAACAGCTTAAAAAGAGATGATCAGTGTGTTCATAGCTTGTTTTCATTGGAAAAGTGAAGTGGAAAAAATAAGTGTGTCGCTGTAAAGTTTAAAGTCACCATTAAATTTGTGGTCATCCTGCTTCCAGCTCTGGCATCTTAGAGGAACAGGAACAATGCTTTTGCTGCAGGAACACATAGAGAACATAGTGAAGAACATACAGTGTTGTTTATTATTATTATTATTATTATTATTATTATTATTATTATTATTATTAATAATAATAATAATAATAATAATATAACAATACAACCAACAACCACAAAAAACAGTGAAAATAAAAATTTCACAAATGGAAGAAAATTTGAATTTAGATTAACTTTAAAGTAGAGGAAAATGTAGTGACGTGATATTATTATTTTATTCTACTTTGTGCAGTATATAATGTTGTAAACTGGATTTAATTAATACATAATATAATACATGTTTGTTTTCACTCATTTTCTGTTGTATGAACTAAATGTCCCCTCTCTCACATCGTTCACTGATGTTATTGATCTCGTTAATCAGCTGGACTGTGGTGTGAGACGTGATGAATTAAATATATACTGACTGAATATTTTTTACTGCAGAGACAGAAAAGTGTGAAAAAGGCTCTTCTGCTGGTGAGATGTGTCAGAAGTGACCACACATTACAACCCATAAATAAGTTTGTGCTCATATAAACCAATCAGGATTTGATTTGCTCTTCAGTGGTATTTTCATGTAAACTCTGAGTAACCCAGAACACGCTGCTGTTGGCACCAGCGGCCTCTTTAATCCTCCGCAGGCCGAGCTGATGTCTATCCTCAGACACTGATCACACACACACACACACACACACACAAAGCTGGTTTACGTCCCGGCTCCTCTTCAGGACTCTCGAATGTTGATGTCTGACATTTTGACTCGTGCAGGGCGTTTCCAGGGAGACCGAGTGGAGCAGCTCCGACACTCAGAGCTGATGGACGACTACATGGACCCCAGACAGATCTGGACCACCAGAGACGTCGCACTGAGGGTCCACAGTAGCTTCAGGTCTGCAAACACACACACACACACACACACACACACACACACACACACACACACACACACACACACACACGACGTGAGTGTTTGTAGTTGTTCACATAAGCCACACAACTCCATTTCCCAGAATACATAGAGCATAAATCCCACAGCAATAATCAGCAATTTAAACAATCACTGCCCAGCCAATCAGAGAGCAGTATTTCTCATGACCCAGGTGTAACATTAGCTATCTTGTTGTCTTGTGTGTGTGTGTGTGTGTGTGTGTGTGTGTGTGTGTGTGTGTGTGTCTGCAGGGTGATCGGTCTGTTCTCTCACGGGTTCCTGGCCGGCTACGCGGTGTGGAACATCATCGTCGTGTACGTGCTGGCGGGCGAACAGATGACCACGCTGCCCAACCTGCTGCAGCAGTACCACCCGCTGGCTTACCCCGCCCAGTCCCTGCTCTACCTGCTGCTCGCCATCAGCACCGTGTCTGCGTTCGACAGGTGTGTGTGGGCCGGGCTGTTTGAACAGATCCAAAAAAAAAAAACTGATGAGATGAATAACACGGAATAAAATCGTACGATTGCAAACGACTCAAGGGCGAACTGATTAGATTAAGGTGACTAAAGGTCAAAGGTCAAGGGCATGATGACCTCACAAAACATGATTTTGGTCTTGTGAATGCAATATCTGATTAACGCCTTGAAGAAACTTCTTTAAATGTGGCGAAAACGTTGACCTGGACTCTGATTAGATTTTGGTGATCAAAGGTCAAAGGTCAAGGTCAGTGTGACCACAAAAAAAAACATTTTTTAGCCGTTACTCAAGACTTCACAGCAGTTATGACAAAATTTCACACAAACGGTTCATATTTTCTCTGACTCTGGATAAACAGGGATGTAACCGGGAACTAGTCTGAGTGGCGGAGGGATACGACCACGAGGAGGTGGTTCTAGTTCTTTAAGTAATAAGCTGCTGCTGCTCTATTAGCCCAAACTTAATCATGGAAAAAAATTACATTTGACCTTAGAAACAATCCTAAAAACTCACCAGTCCTAATTACTGCTCCCTCCTGTGCACCGATCAAGTACTTTAGATAAACAAGAAGAACTAACACCTGTGTGTTTGGTCTCACCTGCAGAGTGAACCTGGCCAAGGCCTCCATGGCCCTGAGAGGCTTCCTCACCCTGGACCCCACTGTTCTGGCCTCTTTCTGTAAGTCACACAAGACAAGGGCATGGTGGTGATGATGATGATGATGATGATGATGATGATGATGATGATGATGATGATGATGATGATGATGTGTTATGACGTCTCTCTTTGTTTTCAGTGTATTTTATAGCCCTGATCCTGTCGCTGAGTCAACAAATGACCAGTGATCGTATCAACCTTTATCCCACAGCCAACGAGACTCTGTGGTGAGAGCTTTCATTTCTTTTATTATATTTGACAGTTTTAATGTCGTCTTGAAAAAAAAAAACAAACAGAAATGATATTTTTTAAGTGACATATAGAAGCTCATAGGTGACATTTTCTGACAAAGACAACAATATTAAAAAAAGAGCTTTGACACATGAAACCATTTCTTCAAACTCTCATGTCATTTTTTGTCATGTCTCATTTTCATTCTTTCATTTAAATCTATTTGTAGATGCATGAATGTGATTTCTGTGTGACCATAATGTTAAAATTTTAAGTGAACATACAGTTTATCATTCTTACAATGAGTCTCCAACATTAGAGGCACAGTTTCTCGATTTTTTTGTTTTCTGAAACGTCTTCACTTTATGTTTTTGAAGTTAACATTAGTTAGTTCATAGTTTTTCCAAAGACAGTGAAAAACTTGGTGCAGGTGATTTACTGACTTCCTTTCAAATTCTCATTTGTGTGAATAATGTTTTACCTGGGGATATTTAAATAAAATATGTCTTTGGTGCGTTGATATCCAGGTAATTGATACTTTGGTATGTTAATATCAAGATTATTGATACTTTGGTACGTTAATATCCGCACAGACTCTCAGAAGAAATTGTTTCTTTCTCATTGATAAAGTGTCCAAATCCATTTAAACTCTTATGATTCTTTAAAGGGTTTTTTTTCTACTTGATTTTCAGTGAAATCTGGATTCTTGTGTTTGTTTCTCTTTAGAAAAAAATGTATCTCTTCATCAGTTTGTTATTCTGGTCTATAATCTCTTCTCCTCCTCCAGGCCTCCAGGTTCAGAGCAGCAGATCCTGCGGCCGTGGATTGTAGTGAACCTGGTGGTGGCGCTGTTGGTGGGCCTGGCCTGGGCCGTCGTCTCCTCACGGCCAGATATCGACTACACAGAAGGTGGGACACACGGAGTAAAACTGACTTAAACATCCTGTTTTTATTTATTTATTTGCTTGGTAAGTTGCCAGGGATTTGTTCTGATTCCAGAAGTGATTTTTCCATTTCATTTATATTCTTTAAAAATATGCTCAGTGTTCTGCAAATGGCTCTTAATACTACAATACCCATGAGCCTCAGACACCACTGCCATGGAAAACAACCAATCAGAGGCGCAAATCTAACAGTGAAGTCACTGAAGCTGCAGATTGTTGTCAGTTCTCTCCACCTGTCATCAGGGGCTCATTTTAAACTCACTGATTGGATGTTTCTTTGTTTCTTGCCAAAATGCACATTGGGAATTGTAGTTAATATCTACCTCAGCGTTTTTATATAAGCATGCTTGTACATTTGACTTTTTTTTTAATCAAAGAATCAAATATTTATTAAGGCAGTTTTAAATCATTAGCCTTAAAGGAGCTGAGTCACTCCTCTCACGACACAGCTCTGTTTTTATATGACTCTAGGTTCTGTGAAATTATACTGAAGGCATAATGGATATGTATATTTTATTTGTATATTTTTTGTCATATGAAACAATCCACTGTGGAAATGAATGCAGGGACTCAACGTGTCATTTCTACCCATGAACTCTGTGTCTCTGAGTTGGATCGGTGTGTCTCAGTAGAATAAGAATGAGGGAATCAGCTCAAACCAGTGGACACAGAGTATCACGCCATTCTCTATGTGGCCACCAGATGGCGCAACAGGAGGGAATATTTAAATCCTACAGGATAAGGGTTGTGTCAATGAGGGTCCTCATGGATGGTGTGTGTGTGTGTGTGTGTGTGTGTGTGTGTGTGTGTGTGTGTGTGTGTGTGTGTGGTTTCCATAATAATGAGATATTGTGGTTGTCTTGTTTTTCTTTGCAGAGTTTTTGATGGCGATGGAGGTGGAGGGATACCCGAGAGGAGACGAGAACCTGGACGTCCCAGCCTGAACCCTGAGAACCTCTCTCTCTATCTCTCTCTCTCTACCTCTCTCTCTCTCTCTCTCTCTTAATCAAAATCTGTTTTCTTGTTTGTCTGATGTATGTTTTTGTACTATATATTACCTAGCACTTTGTTTTCCTGGGGATGGTTTTGTAAATAAAGAAATACAGTACGTGTACAGCAGCAGCTGTCAGGTGTTTTGGTGTGATGACAGCTTTTTATCACAGGGTGGAGCTGTTGCTCTAACAGAGAGGCAGCTGAGCAGAATAAAGTATTCACTGCTGTGGTAGTCGTTCAGCATCAGAGTCAACCCTACAGGTCAAGGTCCAGTCAGAGAACTAAGCTGTAATTAATTAAATTCCCACATTTTGGTGTGTGTGTGTGTACAATCATCTTTGTTAAACCCATCTTTGTTAAACAAAATGTGTTAAATTTCCTCAAAACTTGCTGTCCTGTAGGGTTTTTCTCCAACGCCATGTTGTCACTACTCATTTTTTGCCCCAGTACGATCATGAAACAGGTATTAAATTCATAAAAAAAAGATCTTTACAAGTGTAAAATTCAACTTGGACAAACCTGCAGAAATCCATTAGATGAAGGTTTGCCTTCTTCGGAGAGGAGGAGGAGGGCTGCCAGCACTGGGTGACATGGAGGACCCCTGACTCTGGAGGGAGATTTACCTGCAGGACACCTGTCTAAGAAAAACCCAGGTGTGAGAAGAGTTTTGAAAGCTCCGTAAACCTTTCAGAGCTATTAACCAGACCTCAACTGGGATATTAGGTTCACTAGAGGTGGAAATGAATTAAGCACATTTTCTCATGTAAGTAGAATTTTGATGTACTTTACCTGAGTATTTCCATTTTATGTTACTTTATACTTCACTACATTGCAGAGGGAAATATTTTTTATCTAAAACTGATTAACTCATTATATGTTTTACATATAAAAAGAAACAAACTAAAGCTGCCAGATAAATGTAGGAGAGTAAAAGTATAAATTACCATTTAAATACTTAAGACAAATACAAGCACCTCAAAATTGTACTTCAGTACAGTATTTAAAAATACTTAAAATGTGATTAGTCACATCCCACCACTGGTTGTCAGTCATTAGTAAAAGTGACTGCAGGATGTAAATGTGGTAACTTGACAAATTTGTTATGAATTACAGTGTCAGACAAATATCAGTTACATGGACATATATACTGTTTGTCATCATGTGTTTAAGCTAAACATCACTATTACTATTGTGAAGTCAGTGTCATGAACCTTGTCCCAGTTTTCATAGCTGTTGTCAGTGATGTAAATGTGTGAAAATATTTCCCTCTGAAAGTTGCATAAAATGGAAATCCTCAAGTAAAGTCAAACATTTACTTCTTAAATACAGTTCTCGAGTGAATGAGCACAGATTTTGGCTCCAGCTTCTCCTCATCCCTGGGAATTGACATCTCATCGACTCCAGTGTGACAGAAAATTCCCACTTTTTTCCGAGTTTGTTCTCGTTGTGAGTTGAGATTTCCCACAGCTCCTGAAGGCAGCAGGATGAGTCCGGCCAGCTCGCGCCGCAGCCGTTAGTTTAGTAGTAAAGAACCATGTAAAGATGGCGGAGCTACAGATGCTGCTGGAGGAAGAAATTCCTGCGGGACGGAGAGCGTTACTGGACAGCTTCACCAACCTGGAGAGAGTGGCGGAATACTGCGAAAGCAACTATGTCCAGGTACGTGCGAGTGTTTAAACACCTAGGTGTGTATTAGACAAGTCAGATAACATGTCGGGGTATAGTATTAGCAGGGAGTGGGCGTTTTTGAGAGGGGAGTGATGGAATGACTGTAACAAGCCCCGTTATGTTACCGTTAGCTTTTGTATGAAAGATAAAACTCACGCCGAATTCAATTTAAAAACTGGCATTTTTTACGGCTGAACATCTTGAACTTTAAAGCTAATTCGGCTGACAAATAATCCACCAAATACTAACAGTTCTTGAGAAAATTAAACTTTTCTAACTGGTTTACACAGCACCGCCGCGTACTGTGCTCTGCTGTGCTGTGGTGAAACGTGACTGTTGGAATGTAATTTAATTAAGTTAGTTATAAAAGTTGACATTTTACTCAATAATGTGTATAATTGGTATATTGCACGCGTCCCGAATGAAAGAGAGATTCGTGTTTATTCATAAAATGTCTTTAAACATGTTCTACAAGCGATGTGACATGTGTAGATAAGCAGGTAAAACAAAATATGGAGATGTTTCTATGGGAGTCTGGCGAGACACTAGTTTCAACCGTTTCTCCAATTAGTAGGAAAGGATGACCCAGTTAAAACTAACTCCATCAACAGAAAATTAATTGGCAACTATTTGACAGTTGATTATTAGTTAATTGACAGTTAAAAGCTTCTCAGTTGTGATGATTTGCTGCTTTTCTTTGTCATATTTGATTGTCAATTGAATATTTGGGGATTTTGGACTTTTTTTTATAGCAGGAACTTTTCACACAAAGTTGTTTTAAATCTGGTTTCAGTCCAGTCACTGGAGTGGTGTGGAAATGGGTTCTCTAACCTCCTATGGGGCCTTAGGGCAAAGATTTGTTTTTTGGGCCCCTATTGACCCCCACTATTCATGGCAGTTTCATAATTTCCCTAGGCATCCAGAAACATACCAGGAGTCTAGAGCTGAAATGATCAGTTGATTGGTCAATTAGTTGATTAGCAGGAAATTAAGTGAGACAAAGTTTGATAGATGATTAACTGCCAAAAATGCAAAGAAAAAAAAAACCTGTCTGTTGTGAGTATTTGCATAGTTTTCTGTGATAGTAAACTCAACATCTTTGACTTGGAATTATATAAACTTGCCAGATGTTTTTTCTGTGAAAAATAAAATCAATTTGATCAATATAAACTAAACAAACTAGATCTTGCACAGATCTCTGCAAGATGGAAGATGGAGAATTTGTCACATTTGATTGATTGGACTTTAGTGGTACAAGCTTCTCACAGATTTGTGGTTAATCAAATTATTTGGACCCTAATGATGTGGAGTCAATCTGGGGCTTTAAGTTCCTCAACAGTTTCCCACTTTCCCCAGTTGGCAATCCATTCGTGGGTATGGATGGGTACCTGGCATGCAAAACATCTCTTTTAGAGGAAAATATAAATTATTACTTTACTGGTAATTATAGATGATGAGTAAATGTGGTCTCAGCCTTAGAAGAATGACAAAAATCTACTGAAATTCAAATTTACTGAAGCAGTGTGGCCAAGAAGAGTGAAATTTGTGAAAAGTTAAGTTTTTAGTTTTATTTTAGTTCAAGTTTATTTATTTTTTGGTTTTGGTTATCTTTAAAATGGTTAGTTACTGGTTAATAATGAACCTTCTCATCCTCATTATATAATCTGCTCATGGTGTTTGATGTTACGTTATGAATGAAAAGAGAAAGTACTCGTCAGTTGTGTGGGTGAAATAATCCCTCCAGGCTCTGCAGTGGACAGAGTGAGTTTGTGCAGGCGATCCCCGAGGTTCTGTCGGCTTGTTTAGTCACCTATCATCACTCCTCTGCAGGGCCACTGTAACTCCTCTCTCCTAAATAAGATGGTCGAGTTGAGGGCTGCAACACTTTCTGAATCAGTCAATATTAGTCAGAAGATGGTGAATAATGTCCATCATCAGATGAGATCTGGAGATCTTCAAGTCTTTTTTTGTTGTATGTCGAACAGTGGTAATTCAAAGAAATGAATAGATGAATTAGTTGAATTTTATTATATAATATCTTATATATATTATATATGTCATACCATCTCGTCATGGCATTATAAGATACCTTTAAACCAAACAAGGCACCAGCACCACACAAACAAATAATTAGTTAAAGAATTCTGGAATTATTTAATATTTTTGCTTGAAAATGACTTTAACGGTTAATCAATTATCCAAATAGTTGCCGATTAATCTTCTGTTGATCACCTTTTGTTTCAGTCCTGGTTATGTGAGACATCCAGTGATGATCAGCACGTTCAGCTAACAGGAGAAAGTCTTATTTACATTTTAACACAGCTAGATAGCTGTTTACCAGGCTGCCATCATTCTCCTTGGCTGGTTCATGGAGACATGAATGCAGCGTGTGTGTATGTGTGTGTGTGTGTGTGTGTGTGTGTGTGTGTGTGTGTGTGTGTGTGTGTGCGCGCAGTTCATACGTGGGCAGGCGAGGCTGTTATGGACAACTGTTCCTCCTCAGTCGGCTCTAAACACACACCTGTTCATCTCCACATTTCATATTCATCTCATTTCTGTGTGTGAATTTCACTGTCAGTCACCAGAACAGGCTGCGTTAGCCGTCTGTCTTCTCTAAGGCTTGAGGACCCTTTAATTAACATTTAATAATGAAGGAATGATTGAACAGATTTTCCCCCCTTTTCTTTCTTTGCTTAATTCTTTCTTCCTTTCTCCATCCTGTTCTGATGTTTCTTTCTTCCCTTCCGGTCTCTATCCTTTGTCCATTTGTCCATTTGTCCATTTTTCCTTGAAATAACTCATAACACCGTCCTCTGTCTCTGTGAGCAGTAACTCTGTCCTCTCAGCCATCAAACCGCGTCTTCTCAAGAAAACACAACTCTTTTCTCCTTCATTAATTCATGTCCAAACGGGGCCAAACAGCTCAGGACCCAGTGGATGGCCTACATTCCCCCTGCAGCAGATGAGGGGAGCTGTTACATAACCCCAGTAGTGCTGTTGATCCTGTTTTATGGGCTAAATATTTGGATTCAGGCTTGACCCATGTTAAGCTCTACTTGGCTGTGTGACCCCCTCCTGGGTACAGTGGCCACAGCGATCTCAGACTGTGGGGATTAAATCTGTCTGGATGTATTTAATGTGGGGCAGCTGCTCGACATTATACTGTTAATGATACTTTTCATATCAATATGAAAAACTGCCAAATACTGAGGCATTCAATGATCAGTCAGAAAGTTCATGATCTATTAACAATTAGGAAAAGTCTTTGCAGGACTGTTGCCATGGTTAGTCAACTAATCGATCAGTCAATTGTCAGAAAATCAGTCAGCGACTATTTTGATAATCAGTTTTTTGAGCAAGAATAACAAACATCCTGGTTTCATATCTTCAAATGTTCTGATTTATCGATGTTATCTGATTTGTATGTCCTTTTAGACAGAAGGGTTTTTTTGGGTTTTGGACTGTTGGTTGACCAAAACGGATCAGACATTTTCAGTTGATCAGGAAAATAATCATCAGATTAATCAATAATGAAATACTGAATACTGAAAATAACTCTTAATCGTAACTATGATAAAGATTTTTGCGTAAAACTTCTACCTAGCCTTAACTCGGAGAGTTTAATGTGTTAAACATCCTGTCTCCTAACATTGTTTCTATCTGATTGTCTATTTTAAACCCTGTGTTCATGTAGGAGTCCAGGTGGTCCAATATAACACCACCCACACCTCCACTGTGTGCTGTAACTGAAGCTGCATGTTACACAGTTATCTCCTCTTTTCTATAGAGAAACCTGGAATATATATGTTTGTTAGAATATAAAGAAGTTGGTGAACGTGATGTGAACTGAAGCAGGAAGACGAGTCGAAACTCTGCCTCCATTAGTCAACATTCATTTTTCATAAAACACAACTTGGGATTTGAACATTTGTGCGTTTTCTCCACTGAGGCCCCTGAGCAGGCCTGCACTGAGCATGTGCAGACACCCCCACTCCCCCGGTCCCGTCCCGCTTTGTTCCCTCTGGGTCCTCCACAGCTGGTACCAGTTAGCTGTCAGCAGAGGTAGTCGTAATGTAACTCGACCTCCTGCTGCTCATTGAAAACACATGGTACCACTGCAGGAGGCAGGACGTGGACACTGGCCGTGTGTGTGTGTGTGTGTGTGTTTTTTGAGTTGGAAACCATGGCGATTGGTTTTCCAGTTGAAGGAGTATCAGCCTCCACCTTCAGTGTTGGTGCCAGGAACAGCTCCTGCGGGGGCGAAACAGGCTGAGCACTTGGAAAGATGGGTTTGTGATCAGAAGTTTGGCAAACCGGCTGATCACGTGTTCAAGCTGACATTATGTCACATTCTTCTGCTAAAGCAAAACTCCTCTTTAATTTGTTCTGTGTTCTCTGATATTAAGCTCGTTCTAACAGTTATTTACTGGGTGTCTGGAAAAGTCTTAAAAAGCTCTGAATGCACTTCCCTCGGACAGATTCCTGAAGAGTTATAAAAAGTCTTTAATTTCATTCACAAAGGCCTCGATTAATTTTTCTTGCCTTCTCTGGACAGTAACATTAGTTGGCTGTTAGAGGACCGTGGCTTTGTGGTGGTTTTAACTTTTAACTGAACTCTGTGACTTTCAAACCAGAAATATTGACTGTAACTTCATACAGAGGCTCTGGTCCAGGGGCCCTGTGACCTTGTGGACCCCTGGGCCTGTGCCCTGCTCAGTGATCCATCCACAGGTCCAGGTCCTGTTAATTTATCAATTATATCACTAGGGATTATTGTTATATACAGCTGGGAAGTCCTGGCCAAAGAAGTGATAAAAATATGAGTGGTTTCCATTATTATTCTACCACTATGAAAAAAGATATTGAATTTCATTCTGTCTGGTATTAAAAGGTCTTAAATTTTTTAAAATGTTTATTTGGTGAATGTTAAAGAAACCCTGATTTAACATTTGGCAAATGCACTTTGACTCTACCTGCCTCATCTGTATCTGCAGCAGTTAGTAATGTCCTACATTTCAAGAACCAGAGGAGAGCATCAACAATTGATCACCAACAATATTTCATTAAAAAATGTTAATATAAGTTGCAGCCAATCTGCTGATTATTGTCTCGATGACATTCGAAACATTTTAAATCACATAACTCAGAAACTAACAGCAAACGTTCACATGTGAGAAGCTGGAGCTGCTGGATGTTGATTGATGAATGATTCACTGATCATCAGTATATCTATATTTACTGTAAAAGGACTAGTCAAATAATTGATTAATGGTTTCAGCTCTAATGTGAATGATTTCTTATGAATTTGAAGTGGGAATAACTAACTGTAGCAGGCATCACACACACACACACACACACACACACACACACACACACACACACACACACTCTCTCTCTCTGACAGAGGGACCTGTCCTTGTATGGTAAAAGCTGTTGGCCGTTGGTGGCCGTCTCTCTCTGAAAGAAGGTACAAACAGACCTTTGTGTGTGTGTGTGTGTGTGTGTGTGTGTGTGTGTGTGTGTGTGTGTGTGTGTGTGTGTGTGTGTGTGTGTGTGTGTGTGTGTTTTAGACGAGTGGTTCAGACTGGGGACTTGTTGGACCAGGTTCAAAGCTGGAGAGAATGGCACTTGTAAAGAGTTATGAGGTGTGTCTCAATCTAACACACACACAGATTCTCCTCTGTCACACACGTCCACGCATGGTCGGTAAGTAGAGGCCATGTGACTGACAAGTCTGTAATTTGCAGGTGTAGAAAACACACACACACACACACACTGATCTGCTTGTAGTTCTCAGTGTCTTAGACAAGCTACAAACATTTATTTCAGACAGTTTTTAATGCAAAGGTTTTAGTATTTCAGCTGAACCTGTATGAATGATGCCACAATTTTCTTCCATTCCATTTTTTTTTTTTTGGATACACAGTATGTAACATGAAAAACCTGTGAAAAGATTTATCTGACCTGAAGGTGACATCTTCAAGTGTCTCGTTTTGTCCAAAACCCCCAAATATTCATTTTACAATGACATAAAACAAAGAAAAGCAGCAAATCTTCTGTTTTAGAGGCTGAAATCTGCTATTATTTGGCTTTTTTTTTTTTTACAATTTTTGTTTGAAAAAGTACAGATTAATCAATTATGAGAATGGTCACCAATTATTTTTCTGTTTTGTTTGTATTTGCATTGTAACAGCAGGAAATAAATTAACAGCAGGACTTTTCTACATAAAGTCTGTCTTCATTAGAAAAGAGGTCAGAGGAATCTGAGCGTGCATATGATTCCATGTAGATCTGATCTGATTCATGTACATGAAGCTCATATATTTAGTCTGAATTAGGGAAAAAAGCAGCAGTGTGTGTGTGTGTGTGTGTGTGTGTGTGTGTGTGTGTGTGTGTGTGTGTGTGTGTGTGTGTGTCGCTCTGCCCTATCCTCAGGCCAGAGGAGGCAACCCTCCAACTAGGTCACTGCTAACAGAACATCAGATGGCTGATGGGAAAGAGAGAGAGATATAAGGATGATGTGATGAAGATAGGAGGGAGAGGAGAGAGAGAGTGGAGAAAAACTGAACAGACGAGGAGGGAAGAATAGAAAAAGAGGTGGGCAGAGAATAGAACAGCATGAGAATAAAAGGAGGTAGAGGAGAGATGAATATGAGATGGAACAAGGGTAAAACTGGACTGAAAAGATTTACAGCTTTTCATCAATGTGTTTCTTCTCTGTGAACAGAAAAGACTCCCAGAGCAAAGTCCAAACCTGAGGAGAGGAGCCAGTGTTCCCTCATAACACCACAGTGTTTCTTATACATTGATTTATTTGCGCAGACCGACATAATATCAACATTGACCGCAACTCATTGATTTTACTATTTCAAATTGGTAAAATCTTGTTTCATTGTAGATTCGATCAGCCCCTCCTTTCTTTTAGTCAGACTGACCATCGGGGGAACTGGCAGAAATCCCACTCCCGGTGGGCCATGAAAAAAATACATAAATTACTGTGTCTTTAGCGGCCCTCTCTGTGTGCCTGTCATTCAGGGTGTGCAGAGCTGCTCTGTGTGGTCCAGGTCTGGGCTCACTGGCCAATAACAACATCTAATCAACCCTCTCCAGGCAGACCTGGCTTGAGGCAGATTTGTTTGACACAATGTGAGGCAATGGAGCTGTGTATATTGTTCAGTTATGTATTTGGCACAAAGTAGTGGAGCACCTTATAGTATACAGTATTATTTAATAATTAAGAAAGTCCCCCGTCAGCTATCCCCACAAATACAATCTATTTCTGTGGAAAACACAGCACCAAGGCTGAAACTAATAAAATATTAGAACAGTTAATCAAAATTGTAATATGGCCAAGTGCAACATGCTCTAAATGACGCATTGTGGTGATACAGAAATCAGATTCTTCAGGCGATAGGTAACAAGACCCAACAACACATCTTCATCATTTTTATATTTTTTTCCAGTGGAAATAAAATGCGAAAATTAAGGTTCCCACTGAAATTGTGACGCTATGCAAAAATATTCGCAATATGATTTTTTTTTGCATATCGGTCTAACAACATGAAAGATGCTCTCAATAACACTGGGTCACTGGGACTTTAAGCAGCATTCACACACACTCATGACATTGCATCTGGCCAATCAGAATCAAGCGTTTCCTTTAGCCTTTATACAGTATAATCAATACATTTGATGGAGTATTGTTGTGTTGTCTGAGCTCTGACTGTGGATGTAGGGCTGTGGGTCACTCCGGCCTGTGACACCAACTGTGTGTGTTTGTAGCCTGTTGTTCAGGTTTGCACAGAACTCACTGTACGTTACAGTGTGTGTGTGTGTGTGTGTGTGTGTGTGTGTGTGTGTGTGTGTGTGTGTGTGTGTGTGTGTGCATGTATGTGTGTGTGTGTGTGTGTGTGTAAAAGAGGGATACACATGGGTGTCAGTGTGTTTCTTGTCAACCTCGGGCATGAACGAGTTTGCACTGACCTACATCATGCTTCAGCAAACACAAACAGACGCACGCACACACACACACACACACACACACACACACGAACGCACACACACATCAATGCATCTCCTTATGCCTTGCTGTATTATGTACACATTCAGTATAGATGCAGACACACAGTTACTCACACACATGGTTACACACACACACACACACACACATACACACACATGCTTGTCTTACTATATTTGTTATTTGTAGGGACCTGTCACTGACACACACACACTCACACAGTCCCTCTGTCTTGCTAAAATGCTGAATGTGACACTCCAGCACAAATCATAGAAAATGTGTGTGTGTGTGTGTGTGTGTGTGTGTGTGTGTGTGTGTGTGTGTGTGTGTGTGTGTGTGTGTGTGTGTGCTTGTTGAGCAGAATCAATGAATGAACAAGCCAATGTGATTCACCTGTGACCTGTGACTGACCTCTGGAGCAGAAACACACACACACACTGTAACATACAATGAGTTCTGTGTAAACCTGAAACATTTATTTTTAATTAGTTGATGGAAAATTAATCAGCAACGATTCTGGTAATTGTTGGTTCAAGCGTCTGAGTTTGAGTATTTACTGTTTTTCTCCTTTTCCTTTTTATACAGTGAATCTCTTCAGACAGAGCAGAGTAGAAACACACACTGAACCTGTGAAACTGGAAATGTTTTAAAAACTTCATGATGAGCAGATAAAGATTTACTGGAGAAAATCTAATATCTTGAAGAGCAAATAAAAGTAAATAAAAAAGAAACTAATAAAATGACCTGGAATGAGGGGGTTGAATATAAAATTACATAGGAAATGTAAAATTTCATTTGCTTATATTTCAATCTGTTCTCGAGGGATTATGGGTAACCCTTGATGTCAGATGCTGTGGTGGAAATCTCAGTTTGGATTAGCATGTTAGCATATTGTGTTTTGGTGTTGGTGTTGTTTTGTTGGTGTCTGTCAGGTTGTTATTTCTCTGGTTTCTTCTGTGTATGTGAACACACTGCTGCTCCTTATTAATCTGTGTGTGTCTCTCCCCGCAGTCTGCAGACAAGCAGCGAGCGCTGGAGGAGACCAAGAGTTACACCACCCAGTCTCTGGCCAGCGTCGCCTACCTCATCAACACGTTGGCCAACAACGTGCTGCAGATGCTGGACATCCAGGCCTCGCAGCTCCGCCGCATGGAGAGCTCCGTCAACCACATTTCACAGGTCGGTGCTGAGACCAGAAGAATGTCAGTGTGGTTGGTTTTTAAACTGCTCATCTAATTTCAGAAGAATTATTATTTTCCAAACTCCTAGGCTTCTGAAACCCTTTGAAAATCACAAAGATTTCTAAACACAACAGCTGAAAAGTTGTTTTCCTTCCTCATGGTAAACTGAGAGTCAAGATTTCCCTCCACCTCCACAAACTTTTGTTTTTAAATCTGAGGTCTGTCTGTCAGCATGCATGAAGAATGAGCACATGCTCCATAAAATCATATGTACAGTGTTACTCATAGTGAGAGAGCACAACATGTAATCATGTACGCATGCAAGCACATTTATGTTCAGCGTTCTGCTCTCCCCACTGTGTAATGCTGAGAGCAGCAGCCCAGAAATCCTCTCAGGACGAATCTGCACTTAAAGAGAGAGTGCAACAGTGCTAAACTGCAGAAAGCTAAACTGACATGGAAAAGTGTCTGGAGTGTAGAAATCTAGTCGTTTTTCCCCTGAATGCTCACAAGGGTCTGGTAAATATGGGTTATGATGGCAAAGTGTGAAAGTTGTCTCTGGTTGTGATGAACCTGCAGAGAATCTGCAGCTCAATCTGCAGCTCCACTCGCCTTCACAGAGCTTTACAGTGAGTTTCAGCTCATTGTTTATCTGTGTGGACACAACTTTACTGCTCTGGTTCATTCTCTCCACTCTCATATTGTCGTTTTTGGGCTGCAGCAGCAGCTTTTTTCAGAACGTAGTGGCGCATTTAGCAGCTAAACAACCAGATATTTCCCTCAGGAGCTGGTGGAGACCAAACATGGAGCTAAAAGAGAGCGAGGGAGTACTGGACTGAGATTCATCAGGTGGATGAACGATCATGTTGTTCTGTGTCTGCTGGATGTAGAAATAAGAAATAAGCAACTGTTTGTTAACAAGTTGAAAGAGAAACTGATATAGAGTACAACAGCACCGGGACTTTTAACTACATGTATCACTCCGCTGTACATGTGTTCTATTCACTGCTAATTAGTGTTACATTAACGGTCGTTATCTATCTCCGTCTCGTGTGATATTGTTTAATTATAAAGTGATAATATGTCAATGTTGTCTTTACAACCTGTTTCTGCTGCCCTCAAGTGGCCAAAAATATCAGTTGTTGCAGGTTTAAACAACAGTACGCAGCGTACCTGTGGATGAACAGGGAGGGAGCTGTAACAATGTTTGTATGAAGGTGTCAATGAGAAGAGTCAGGCTTTATTGATTATAATGGCTGTGCTGCACAGCTGTATGAATATAAGTGAACACTACTGTGAATCTGGGTTATTTGATGGAAAGATACCAGCTGGGTTGTATTGCTTTAAACCAATATACTGTGACATGTAAGTACCTGGTCCAAGTGTCCGGTCACTGTCACCTCAAGTCCCCAGAGTCTTGCAGCAGTTAGTCAGTAAAACTAAAGATGTGATGATAAATGATGTTCAACACACTGAACTGTAAGTCTGACTTTGGTAACACAGAGGATGAACTGTATCGTAGCTCTGGTCTTTCATGAACTCCTGCAGAGTGGTGAGTGCAGCAGATTCCATCAGCCAGAGACTCAACACACACACAGACAGTCAGAAAACCTGATCAGTGCTGGAATCAAGTCGACAGGGAGGTTGTTAACCATGGTTCTCCATGTTCCATTTAAACATTATTTCCTGACTCAAAAGCAAGACACTGGTGTAAAAGTAAACATGGTTATCGAGCGTATTTACATGGGCAGGAGAATCTTGTATGGACAAGAAATGTGGTTTCTCCTGCAGGGTTCCTCTAAACCCCTTATAACCCCTTCAAGGAATTCAGATTCAAGTTCCTTTTCACAAACACATCTAAGATATCGGGTTACTGCAGAAAGTCAGCAGGCACCAGTTACTTGGGTGCATTTAAATCCAGTGTGAGGAGACAAAGCACGAGTCCTCTTCATGTTTTTCAACCGGTCAGACAAATAAAACCACCTGTAGGAGTGATCGCACCCAACGTTGTGAAGCATCACCAGTGGTTCAATACGGCTTACACAACACTCTGCACCCACACATCTCGCACTGCAGCTTCATATTCCAAGGCAAACTCGCATGTCACGCACACAAAGTGAGCTCAGTGTAGGAAAAAGAAGAAGAAAGTCGCTGAACATTAAGTATCTTCACAGATGAGCTGTGTAGTGAGGACTGAAATCATAGTTTTCAGTGGTACAGAGGCTCCATTCTCCTCCTCAGACCTCTGAATAATCAGTATAATCAGTATAACACTCTGCATGCAGGGATAATGAGATGCTTCTGTCTGTGTTAGACCAGGCCTGTGATTGCACGTCATAATTACCGCTTTCTGTTCAGCGAGACACAGTCACATCTGTTATGTAGGCGAACGTTTCATGCAGCGAGGCTCCGTCTCATGAGGAACCACGCTGAGATGATCTTTTATCATCCATTCTTCGTTTCACGCCGGAGCAATCAGCCAACAATGTGATCATGTAACACCAAGAGGAAATCAAGACAAACGTACAGTGGATCTGTATGATGCATTCAAATACACAAACTCAGTGCAGAACAAATGCGTCGGTAGATCATCAGTTCGTTCATGGTCTCAAACAGAGAGGATTCAGTTTGCTCTATGTGCAGTAGGTGTCCTGCTTCGTTCAGATACTGGAGCCAATTACAGAATTCCCTTCTGTAAAGTCAAGTCTAGTTAACACCTTCAACGATCACAACTCTCTTCTTCTTGGGTTAATCAAAACTTTCCCAACATAACAGGACGAGTGTCAAATTATTTTTCTTAAAAACAGCTGTTGCAAAAGTGGAATTATGTGTGTGATCTGGAGATTCAGCGTCTCATGCGACGGGGGCCCGCAAACACAGAGGGAAAACATCTGTCATATCGACACCATACATGCAACATTATTAACACTGACACCTTTCACTGTAGTTTGTAGTATGACACAGACATGAAATACATATATATATATATATATGTGTGTGTGTGTGTGTGTATATATTTTTTTATACCTTTTAGCAGCTGTATGTGGACACAGTGGAGGCCACATGTACTATATGGCCATAGCAGAAACTCAATGTAGACTAAAATTATATTATGTCAATAATTTAACAGGTGAAGGGCAGTATGCTACTGGTGCTTGCTCTCTCTCTCTCTCTCTCTCTCTCTCTCTCTCTCTCTCTGGGTGTCTGTGCTGCCCTGAATGAGGGTTTATAATGAAAAGAAATCCAACATTCGAGTACTGATGGCTGTTATTCATGACAGTCTCTATGTAGAGAGATCAAGCTGCAGTAGCAGCGACGCAGCAAACACACAGCCGGTGTGAACACACACACACACACACATATATGTGCGAGGCAGGCAGTTACAGTCGGGCCAATATGGTGTTGGCCATATAATTGTAATTCTAGACTGTTACTTGTGATGTTGCTGTTTAACTTTTAACCTTGTCTGGTCCAGCAGCAGCAGCAGCCGTGAGCTGCTAAAAGCAAAGTGAAGTTCATCTGAATTTATTTTCTGTTATGTGATTAATTCACTTCTCAAAGCAGCAGTTTTATCCCCTTCACCCACATACATTTCCTTTTTAATTCACCACTGAAAATACAGTTTAACACTTGTCCTGACTCCAGGCTGGAAGAACAGGTTTTCATCCATATTAAAATGCAACACACCAAAATATCCAGTGTGAGAGCAGAGAACAGTGTGAAATGTGTTTCTCACTCTAAGTGCATTTTGGGTTTTTAGTCAGACAGACAGTTGGACAGATGATTAATGGATCAGTGCAACAACCAGTAGATGGATCAATAACAGTTTCTGCCCAGTTTTTAAATCAAAGCTTGCAACTCTGTGAGAAAGTCTCAGTAAGCTTTTATTAAAAGGAACAAGAGGGAGACAGAGCTGTAACACACACACACACACACACACACACACACACACACACACACACACAGACACACACACACACACACACACACACACACACACACGCCATTCAGAAAGCATTCGTACTATAATGCCATCATTTATTTTCCTGTCTGTTTCAGGCTGCAGTGTTCTGCTGCTCAATGAAATGTTCTGTTTAGACGCAGTCTGAGCATCTTAAAGACTTTTGAACGGAAAGACTTAAACTTCTTTTAATTCTATCAAAGCTGTGATATTGTCAACCAGTCAGCAGGCTCTTTTGGCAAAGAAACGTACTGTATGTTAATGGTAAACTTATAATCCTGAAGTCATTATATCAGACCACATTTTTAGCTTCCGATTAAAATGTCAACACAAATACCTGCAGAAATTATTATGTGAATGTATAATATATAAACATTATACCTGCTAAACATTAGCATGTTTGCACTGTCATTGTGAGCGTGTGGCTGTCCACTCTTAGTGTTGTTAATACTGTTTATGAAAATGTCATTTTTTCAGCAGTAGCTGTTCAGTGTTATTTACATTCTGACATTGTGTCTCTGTGTAGTAGTTTTCATTGTGGAGTCCAGCATCAGGGAAAGAGGCACAGTTTATTTATTCTCGTGTTACCAGGTCAAGCGACTTGTTTAAAATTATTGTAATGTTAAAACAGCTTGAGGCCCACAGTTTGTTTGTCTGTGCTGTAAACTGTTCATCAGTTGCTCTTCTTCCGCTCGAATCGTGTTTCCTGCTTTCATTGGTCATTTAGAACAAAACTCTGGGACCTGTCTTATTAAAACACACTTGTATGAAGGATTATGACTTTAATGTTCTAACACCAAATTCTGCTGCACGTTAGATCGTATGATAGAAGCAACAGAAATCTTCCACCTGTTTTCAGATATGTGGAGTTTACTGTAAGTGTTTGTGCCGAGGATAAATCTGGTCTTTTCTGTTTGTTTTATTTAAGCCAGAGACATAAATTAGTCATTAGATTCACTCTCTCTCTGTTTTCCTCTTTTCAGACCGTCGACATTCACAAAGAGAAGGTGGCGAGGCGGGAGATCGGCATCTTGACCACCAACAAGAACACGTCCCGCTCGCATAAAATCGTCGCTCCGGCCAATCCGGAGAGACCGGTGCGCTACATCAGGAAGCCCATCGACTACAGCGTGTTGGACGACATTGGACATGGAGTCAAGGTGGTGATCATGATAGAAATGATGTTTTATAGATGTTTTCAGTGTCTCTAAATTGTCGCATTAAAAGACAGAATACAGCAATACAAAGTTTTCAACACTGAGAATAATAACGAGATTATCTCCAGAGTGATGTGATGTAAACCTGCATGTGTGTGTGCACGGCCGAGTGTGTGACTCACTAGATATGTAGTGTGCTCTCGCAGTGTAAAACACCAACGTGTGGGACAAGTGGCGCTGATTATCTAGTGACTGTTTTTTCAAATTTCTCATTTATTTAAGTACAACTTGACATTTTTTCATGTGGAGCTGCAGCTCATCATTTCACAGCAGCTCTTCCTCTCTGACTCTTTCTCTCTGTCTGTATTTCAGCTCGTCTGTATCTCTCTCTCTCTCTCTGGGATGTTGTTTCTGCCTTGTGTTTCTAACAGCTGATGATGTTTGCACGAAGCTTTTACACTGACACTAACCTCTAGACAACTGTTCTCCTCTCCTCTTTCTCCCACTGCTTTCACTGACGAATTCAGTGGTTGTTGAGGTTCAAGGTAAGGATGCACAACACACCTACACACATATCAGACCTGTAACTGCGACAGGAAAAATACCACTGTAAAGCTGAGGAATGTTAATGACAAACCTCTTATTTACTAAAGCCTGTTCACACATAACATACTCAAAAAACATTGTGTCACCCACCACGATTCAAGACTCAAGTGGCTGATGCCTCACATGTCTCACGCTCTTTTTTACTACTCAGGAAATGGAAACACCACATTTTCTCCTTTAGCTCAGCTCTGTAAAATGACTTCAAACAAATGGGGTGGAAATATGAATAATTAAGATACGGGATTTAGAAAACAATGTGTGGAAACTACTTTGTTGTGCACACCCAAAAGCTTCAGGCTTAAGAGAGCCTGCTATTTTTATATGTGTGAACAGGGTGTAACTGATAGTGTTATTTTATTATTATTATTTTTAATACCAACATTGATAGGTGAGAAATAAAATCAGCTATGATTTGTGCTTTTTTATTTCTCTGCGCCGGCGACAGTCAGAGCTGGAGACATATTGTTCTCAGGTTGTCTGTCCATCCTGTTCTCGTGGACACGATATCTCAGTAATTTGGCTCAAACATTCACTTGGACTCGAGGATGAACTGATTAGAATTTGGTGATCAAAGGTCAAAGGTCAAGGTCAGTGTGACCTCACAAAACAATTTTTAGCCAGTACTCAAGGCTTCGCACAGAAATTCTGACAAAATCTCACTCATTTGTGTCATATGTTATACGACTCTGGATAAACAGGGATGTGACCTGGAACTAGTCTGAGTGGCGGAGGGATACGACCACGAGGCGTTAATTTTAGTTTTAAATGCACATGACACCATTATTTTGATAAGGGGCTCTTAAATTTGGATGTTAAAGAACCGTGACCATGTGACTGATTGGAGCATTTTACAGTTGAAAAATAAACCTGTCAGCGCCCTCTGGTGGATAAACTCACCAACATACAGCACTGTGCAAACGCTTTAGGCACCAACAGTAAAGATACTTTCTAAAATAATCCCATAAATCGTTTTTATTGATTGATTGACTTCATACAGAGTGAAGTGAAGAGAAAAACTATCAATCAGATAAATATTTGTCTTTAAAACAGCAGGATTTGTGAAGATGGTTCAAATGACTCGAATCAGGCGCCTCCTGATGGTGTTGCATGATGGATAAGAATATAAACATCTAAAACAGTCTGAGGTGAGGACTTACCTTTGCTTGTGTGTTTGTGTGTGTGTTTCCACAGGTGAACGGCCAGCAGAACATGAAACTAGGAGGCGGTCTGTCCCGGTCCAACCCCCCCACCCAGAAACCGCCCAGCCCTCCGAGGGCGGGCAAGGGCATCTTAGGGTATGTAACATACACACACTCCCATGCATCCTTTTACAGTGGCAGGACAAAGTCTGATGAAGATCTAAACTCTTCATGCTCATCAACTCCTCTTCCTCCTCAGCCTTCTGAGATCTTTGTTGTGAGGCCTGTTTCACATCAGCTGATGTTTCTCTAACGTTTGAGTGTTTTTATATCACCATGCCGACGGCAGTCAGAGCAGGAGCCATAGTGTTTTCAGGTTGTGCGTCCATACGTCCCATTCTTGTGAACGCGATATCTCTCTAACACCTTGATGGAACTTCCTCAAATTTGGCACAAACATTCACTTCACTCAAGGATGAACTGATCAGATGTTGGTGGTCAGCTGATCCTTTTTTTGTTTGTTGTTTGTGTTTCTTGGAAATGGAGAACAGTGCAGATAGATCCACCTTCACAGCTGTACAGATGTGTTGTTCTTTGCATTTGTGTGTGAATGTGTTGCAGTGTGTGTGTGTGTGTGTGTGTGTGTGTGTGTGTGTGTGTGTGTGTGTGTGTGTGTGTGTTTTGTCTCTTGGGGAAGGACGGAGCATCCTGCGGCGAACTTATTACAGATTTGACCCGGCAGAGGGGGATGACATCACACACACACACACACACACACACACACACACACACACACTGAAACACAGTGCTCAGAGGAATAACGTCATGCGTTGTGAAAGCTTGTTGTTCTCTCTCCTCAAACATCTAGGTCACCCAGCTGTATCTCTCCTTATCTTCATCTTTGCTCCTCTCTTTCTCTTATTGTCCTATTTTCCTCTCTCTCCTCCTTCGTTCTCTCTGTTCTTCTCACTTCAACCACCTCACTTCCTTTGTGCCCTTCTCTCTCTCTCTCTGTCTCTCTTCACTGCAGCTCTGATCCTCTCTTCCTCCCTCTCTCTCTGGTACTGCAGCATCTAGATGTTGTGAGGTCAAAGGTCGTGTGTTTGTTTGAAGCAATAGTTCAACATTTTGGGAAATAACACCGTTTTCTCAAGATTATTAGGAACTTAAAAGCTACAAATATGTTAAGTTAGATGTTTGTACATGCTACTGTTGTTTTGTAATTAATGTATTCCAACCCCCTTTCTATTTTTATTACAACTTCATAAAGATCATTTAAAACTCTCACCACCAAAAAATCATTTACCATCATAATAATAAGAAAAAAACTGTTTTCATCCTCAATATATATGAATAAAATGTTTAATTAAACAATAAAATATATAGATATATTTTGAAATGCGTATTCATTGTCCAACATATTCATGATGATAAATAAATTCAGCAATTTGCGCCTCTACATGAGACATTATTGAGCATTAAATGGAGGAACGTAAAATCAGACATGTGAGTGGAATCAATCTGAGCTGATATTTCCCAAAAATGTGCAACTGTTCATTTAAAATCCCAGTGATGGAGCTTTAAATCATTACAATACTTAGTGTGTGTGTGTGTTGGTGTTTGTGTGTCGGCACCACCTGGTCCCCCTGTTGGACGTGTCAGTGCTTCTTCCTGTTACATGTAACCTGCTGATCAGAAGCTGTGTCTGCATGATGGATCTTAATTATGAGGCAGAGATGAAAGTGTCGAAGCATCAAACTGTCTGAAGATTTGAAGTGAAAAAAACGTAGAAGTAAAAATGACAGCGATGTTCAGAATAAGACGAGAAAGAGAGAGAGAACTGGAGTTTGTTGGAAGGAGGGAACAGAAGCAGTTGGGAGGAACTGAGTCCATCTGTCCCTGCGTCACCGCATACACACACACACACACAAATGTGCACGCAGAGATGAGGCACAAACACACAGCAGTGGGTTGGCATCACGCTGCAACCAACAGGCCAAGTCCTTCTGTCAGTACATACACTCAAACAACAACAACAACAACAACCCAGACTCACACTCACACATGAATCTCACTGGCTCTCTCTGTTCTAATTCCTGTTTTTATGTTTAGTGACATGTTACAGAAACAATCATCACCACAGGCTCCACTCATCATGCTGTTCAGTGTTGATTTTAAATCACTCTATTAAGGTGTAATTATGTTTTTTTGTGTGTCTGTTTTGCTTTAATAATCTTGTTCAGTCGAGGGAGAAATCTTCATCCTGAATGAATCTCACTCACTGGTTTTTGTCTTCAGCGTGGTTTTGGTGTTTCTCTTTGATGCTCATTTGTTCTTATTCTCTTCAGCATTGTCTAAAAATACTCCTTGACCTTTGGAAATGACCTTAACAGATTTCTCTGTTCTGCACAGAAAGGAGGAGGCGATATTTATATGTAGGAATAATGTATGAATACAGTGACTGTAAGAGTAACGAAATCCATTTTGTTGAATTGTAATTATTTTTATGGTTTCACAGAGTTGACAGGTAATACTAGAATAAACAAGTAAGAGCTGCAGCGCCCTCCTGTGGCTCCTTAACCTTAATAAAAACCCTCACCTGAAAAATGTTATTGAAATAATAACAGATGGAAATTTAAATTTAAGTGACAAAGACACTCCTGAGGGTTAAAATAAAGAAATTAAGTTTTATTGACAAAAATTTACTCACATTCCTAAAGATAGAAAAATGGAAAAATAATTTTAAAAAAAATTTGTGATGGAAAAAAGAAAAAAAATATGTAAAAAAACAAAAACTAAACCACTAAACAAGCGTTTAGTCAAAAGTATGATTTGCATGTTTTTCTTTAACATCCTTTACGTTACTTTTCCTTTTTTTGTCTTTAAAGCTCCTGAAAACTTGGTTTCTCATCTTATGTGTTTCCTGTGTAACATTAAATATCTATAACTGAATAAGCAACAAGAAGAATGAACGCAGCTAACCGTCTTCATCAGCACTGAGTGGGTGGCACTTCAGGTGTTATCGCTGGTGCACAGAGACAGGTGATGTTACCTGTTTCCAGCTGAGCTCTGAGAAAAGAAAAGACAAGAACAGGAATGGATGAATCTCACATGTGAAATAACCAAAGATAATTACAGGACCCTCAAAGATGCTGTGGAGTCTGGATTGTTTAAACAAACCAACACTCACATTTTTATTTACAACATGAAACAACATCATTTCAGGTGTTTGGGCGTTCCTGGAAAGGTAGGCCCCGCCCCCTACAGGACGGTCACAGTCAGATTTCTCCCTCTATTAACCCTCTTTTCACCCTCACCCTTTTGCATGTACAGGAAGAACTCCCCCTACAGAACCCTGGAGCCAGTGCGCCCCCCAGTGGTGCCCAATGATTATGTCTCCAGCCCCACCAGAAACAATATGGCCGCCGGGCAGCTTCCCAGTCCGGCCCGCACCGCCACCCTCAACCATCGACCCCGAACATACAGGTAGCCGGGCGTAAACATGGCTGCCAGAGGGGGACCAGAGCTTTTCCTTCTGCAACACAACAAATCTCAACTTTTTCTATTCTTACATATATATATATATATATATATCTGTGTCTTTGAGAGGCAGATATTCAACACATCCACTTGTCTGGTTTTGGGACGACAGATTCTAGAAATGTTTGGAATCACTGGATGTGTGAGATTAATAACAACAACATGTGTTTCATTTAAGTTCCCACACTCAACACATTCTCGTCCCTCAGCGAGTTTTACTTCAGGCTTCCTTCCATTCTTGGTATTTCTGTCTGAGCGAATCACGTTTAGTGAAGTGACTGAACGTGAATCAGCTTGAGGCTCATTTCTTACTTAAAGGAAAGAAACATGGTAAAGGAATCGTTCTCAAACTGTAGCTCAGGCCTTGACAGTTTGGGTTGCGTTCAGGTTAAAGGGAAACAGATTAAACAGATGAGATACAAACATGTTGATCGGTGAATAGATTGATAGAGCCAGGCTAGCTGTTTCCCCCTCTATCCAGTCTTTATGCTAAGCTAAGCTAACTGGGTGATGGCTGTTATATTTATAAATATTGTTGTTTCTTTTTAGATTTTAGCCCGAGCCTAAATCATCTCTGTGGTTTGTTGCCAAGAGAGAAACTTTAAAGAGACATTAAATCTGTTCTTCATCTCACTTCCCTCTGGCTTCTTCTTCTGCTGCCATCCAGTGTTTCCTCTGTGGTTTTATCCAGCAGTGACTCTTACGGGGGGGGGGGGCAGTTTAGTTTGGGTTCATCTGAAACATTTCATATTGTCACTGTAATTAGTGAACCACAGTAAGCTGATAATTACTGATTAAAATTGTAACTAAATTGTTATTCGTCCAACAGTCCCTCTTCTTATTTAGCTTTTTAAGAAACACGCTCATGAATATATGAATGAATATTTTTTATTTAAGATCCTGATAAAAGATTGAACATTTTAACGACCCGGTTGAGGTAGAGTCACAGCTGATCGAACACAGAGGACACACACAGCTAACACTGCTTCATCCTCGCAGCATCGACTAACTGAGTCTCTTCTCATTCACTGGTTCAGCTTCGTTCTCTCTCCTCTGCTGTTCATGTCGCTGTGTGAGCTTGTTGGTGTCCTGGACGGGAAAAGAGGATAAATACTCTCAATGTAGAACTCTAATTTAAATTGGCATCCATTTCAAATTCAGTCAGATTTGTGTCTGTGGATGATGGTCACACATTTTACTTTTTGGTTTTAATAATTGAACGACACATCTGCAGCCTGCTCAGGAAGCACATGGGGCTGTTGAATTGCAAAATCTTACACTTGGAATATCTTCCTCCCGTTACCACGTTTGTCTGTATCGCTCCGGAGCTTTGGGCCAATCAGATCGTGTGTTTGCAGCTTTTCATTGTTTCATTGCTTCTGTGCTGATGTTCACCTGACTCACTGCTGCTGTTCATGACGTCTTCCAGACATCGCTCTGCTTCTAATCTGCTGTTTCTCTACAGGCAGCTGTCTGTCTGTCTGTCTGTCTGTCTGTCTGTCTGTCTGTCTGTCTGTCTGTCTGTCTGTCTGTCTCTGCTGCTGCTGCTCCTCCACCATTTTTTACTTCATTACCTTTGTTTTTTAAACATTTTAAAACGAGTGAACTCGTCATTAAAGGAAAGTTTTGTACATTTGAGTGAAGCTGTAAATATGTAAGACCATATAAACATGTATTAGACATAAATAGGAAAAAATCATTTATGTAAATACTGAACAAAACTCCCCATGCATATCATCATCTGAGTGTGCAGTGGTTAGGTTTGACTTTCACGTGTGTGTGTGTGTGTGTGTGTGTGTGTGTGTGTGTGTGTGTGTGTGTGTGTGTGTGTGTGTGTCAGTGGTAGCAGTGGAGGCAGTCACCCCAGCAGCAGCAGTCGGAGCAGCAGCAGGGAAAACAGCGGCAGCGGCTGTGTGGGAGTTCCCATCGCCGTGCCGACGCCCTCCCCACCCTCCACCTTCCCAGGTAACACACACACACACACAGATGCATGCACAGTGCACATACACACTTCTATCCTTCTAACTTGAGATATTGACAGTGAATCTGTGGTTTGCACTTTGTCGCTCACTCCCTCCTTTAACCTTCCTTCTCAACTCGTTCCTCCTTTTCTCCTCCTTCCTTCTTTCCTTCCTCCCTCAAGTTTCCCCGACTACTGGACCAGCTAGCTCCTCCTCTACCGCTCCTAACTCCTCCCCCTCCCCCTCCCCGACTCCTTCCTCCTTCTCCTCCTCCTCCTCCACGACAACCTTAACACAACCCAACGCATCCTTGCCACCAAACTCACCCGCACATCCTACTGACTCCACTCCTCAATCAAACTTACAATCAAACACACCCGCCAACACTTCCCCGCCCTCTAACCCCGCCCCCGGCACAGCTGAGCTCCAATCCGGTGTTTTTCCCGGAGAAGTGTCTCCCCTCCTTCCTCCTGCTCCTCCTCCTCCTCTCTCCTCCTCCTCCTCCTCCTCTTCACCTGCTGAAGGTGAGTTTCTCCAACTCACCACGTCCTGCTCACTCCCTTCATGTCCGTCTCCTCCATCATCTCCGTGGAGACGTTTTGATATTGATTGATATTTAATGAAGCTACTTTTTTAAGAATAAAATAAAAGTATGTGTTAAAAACAAAGAGAAATTCAACCGTCCCATTTAAATAAACGTGTTCAAGACATTTCAGTTTTCAGCAGTGTGGTCATGTGTGTCTGACTCCGCCCCTCTCTGCTGTGTCAGGTCCTATTGTCCCTCAGTTCTACAGCATGAACCGACCTCAGCCACGACAGCAGGCTCCACAGGTGGGGGGGTCACTGCCGTACCGCCGCCCCCCCTCCGTTACCGGTCAGCCAATCGTAACACAGAACCAGGTCAACGGTGGTCCGTACTACAACCAGAGCCCAGGTAACGCTGCAGTAAAACCCGTCCGATGGAGCTGGTTGTGTTCAGAGCGTAAGGGGCGTGGCTTAAACTTGACGGTTGTGGTTTGTTGTCAAGGTTTGATAAAGGGTATGACCTCATGACATCATATTGTCACATGACATTCACGGGGAAAATAATTCATTATTATTAATATTATTAAAATCTGATTCTGATTATTAGTGGAATCAAAAGCTCATTATGTTAATTAACTGTTAATTTGTGTGTTTGCAGCCTCCCCACCTCCCCCCTCCCTCCTCCAGTTCACCCCTCAGCTTCCTCTGATGGGTTTTGTTGCTCGAGTTCAGGAGTCCAGTAAGTTTACATGCCACTTGCACAGTGTGTGTGTGTGTGTGTGTGTGTGTGTGTTTTTCTGAACCTTCTCATCTTCATCTTCATATCTGCTCCATCTCCAGTTTCAGACGCCCCTCCTCCCCCTCACCCTGCTGCTGCTGAGAGCCAATCAGGGCCTGAGGAGCCCCCGCCTACTCCTCAGCCATTGGAGGATGGACATGAAGAGGAGGACTCAGCAGTGGTGGAGTACAGCGACCCGTACGCTGAAGAAGACCCGCCGTGGGCCCCCAGAAGCTACCTGGAGAAAGGTAACGCTATACACAACACAACCATCCGTATGTCAGTCAGATGTCTTGTTTGTTGTGACCGTCAGTCCAGAGAGATTCAGTTTTCTATAATAGAAGACAAAATAAACAGAAAATCTTGAGAAGTTTTTCGGTGACAATTAATTTTACGATCCTGTATTTTAAGTTCCTGGAAGGTTTCTTCATAGTTTCTTAAAAATGACATCTTATTACCAGATAATGTTTGGAAATTAGATAAATGTATCTCCCCTGCTTTAAAAGACCTTTTAGATTTGTTGTAACGACACTTGTAAGTGTTTTACTTGTGTTTGATTTGATTAATTAGTCATTCCTCTTTGTTTTCTTTGTCTTCGTGTCTAATGTTTTCTGACACTTGTCAGGCCGTCATTGTAAATAAGAATTTGTTCTTAATTTGTCTTGTCTGGTAAAATAAAGGTTGAATAAAACTAAGTTTACAGGAAATTAGCTAGAGAATACACGCTGTAAAATTAAAAATTATATATTTTATCTCTTTAAAAAGTGACTCAAAAACTCAATCGATCCTCAAACAGCTGCAAAATAAATTTTCTGTTGAAAACTATGAATCCATTAACTGAAAGCTTTCGTTGTGTTACTGTGTTTCTTTAATCGTATTTTTGGTGAGTATTGGTGGTAATAGGCAATAATGAAAAACTGATCACAGAGAGTAATAATATTTTGGCGTGTATACCGCCCTCTAGTGGTGGCCATCTACGACTACACCGCCGACAAAGAGGACGAGCTGTCGTTCCAGGAAGGAGCGATCATCTACGTCATCAAGAAGAACGAGGACGGCTGGTATGAAGGAGTGATGAACGCCACCACCGGCCTCTTCCCCGGGAACTACGTGGAGTCCATCATGCACTACGCCGACTGAGGAAGAAGAAGAAGAAGAAGAGTGTTTGTCTTGTTTGTTGACTCGCTCCTCTGTCGTCTCTCAGCTGCAGTTCAGCGTCTTGGATCTGAACGAAAAAGGGAAAAACTGACTCGTTCCTACACTAACCAATCACAAGCAAATCAGAGCCTGTGAACAGAAATCATTGGTTCACTAATATTTTATTGTGAGTATGTGACAGGATCTGATTCCAGCTGATCCCTCTCTGTCTACCCACAGTTCTTTGCTGGTTCAGATTATGTTTTAAAATAATGAATCTGCAGTTCTCTTGTTAGAAGAAGACTGAGGCATTTTCAGGCGTCTTAATGTTATTTGGTGAGAGTTTGGTGTGAAGGTGGCGAACAGCTCTATGATGGAAAGCTAAAAAAGAACATAGAGATGTGTTTTTTAAATTTAGTTTTCTTATGATCAGAAGAAATTCATTTTCCTTGAACTCACTAAATAATCAGTGTTACCTGAACTCACAGACTTATCAGCATCTTTGTCCGTCCAGAATAAACGTCCATAAATCAACATTCTCCGTCCCAGAGGAAACTGTGACGTGACACGTGACACGTGTTTGTGTCGAATCCCAGAGTTTAAAAAGACAGATTTGAAGGAAACTATGCAAAAACCACCTTTGCACAAAACACTGAGTCCAGATAGAGATATCATTATTTCCCCTCCCCCCTCTTTTTTTTCTTCCTTCCTTTCTGTTTGGCTTGAAACACTTTGAATATCCTGTCTTTTCCTGTCTTTGGCCTTTTTATTTTTGACTTGTGTTATTAGTCAATCAAGGAGAAATCATATCGTCACTACTTAATCACACAAATACTTAAGTCTGGTTTACTGATCATTGATCGTTAAAAATGGTCCATGATTATTTAAAGTAAACTAATGACAAAATGTTGGGAAGGATATTTCTGTTATTTGTGGATGAAAATGGCTTTAAAGTTATATTCCTTGAAATTTAAGTCCTGGTTGATGTGGTGACACCTGTGGTTACCATGGTAACAGTAGTGTGGTCAAGTTGAGCAGCTGAATCTGTTTCCAGTGCAGCCAAACAAACTCAACGATCATCACAACCTCCTTCTGACTTCCTGCTGCGCACTCAGCCACACAACAGCAGGACACAGTGAGAGCTGGAGGTGTGCAGTCTGTGACTGCTTCAAAATAAAAGCCCCCCTGTGTGTGTCCAGATAAAGTCTTTTAAAGTGAAGCAGCAGCGGCAGGAAATGCTGTTTACATGAGCAGTAACTGAATCCAGCTGTGATCCAGCTGTGATCCAGCTGTAGGAGAGTGAACAGTCAAGAGTGAGGCTGGTATCCATCAGATCTGGATCACAGGTTGCATCACTTCCTGTCGGTCCCTCCTGCTGAGTCGGATGATCTGAGTGTCAGAAACAGGTTCATGGAAACCTTAAGGATTATAACTTGAAGACTAATGAGTGTGTGGTGTTTGGGTAAACAAGGTTGTACAGTAGCGGTGTCCCATCAGTGGCCCCAACAGCTGGAGGTCGACAGCTGGATCCATTAATGATGTGATGGAGTTGCATCACTTCAAAGAGAGAAAAAACACTTTTTCTAACGCGATGAAGGTCGAACACAAACGTTGTTGATGCACAATCTGCATCATTTTTAATGAATTTCTGAGATAATCTCATAACAGTATTAATTGTTGTAGAGTTTTAGTACCAGATACTAAGCTTTGTAAATACACAGCCCCTCAAACGTCCAGAGGAGAGTTCAGTAGCTTATTCCAAACTGCAGATCGCTCTGTTTCCTCTTTTCTCCTCCTTTAAAATAACTCCCTTCTCCTCCTCCTCCTCGTTCTCCTGCTCTTGTCTTAATAATAGAAGGGATCACTCAGACTCTGTTCTGTGTCTCTTTAGGTTTCTGAGTAGTTTTCTGTTGTGCTGTAGCAGGGCTGGAGTCTCTCTGCTGCAGCTTGTTCACTTTGGGAATTAAAAGCCATCGTGGCCAGTGGACGTCGAACCAAACTGACCACTACACCTTCACACCACAGGTCAGAGTTCAAACCAGTTTATATTCAGTGAATTAGTAGGATTAGTAGGAACTCGTTCTTTCGTTCCCCTCCACCTTTCTTCATCTTTTTTTTGTCTTATTAAAATTAAGAATTAAAAAGAGATGCTGAGGATTCTGGGAGAGGAAGCAGAGACGAGAAAGACACAGAAGCTTTACAGAGAAAAGGGAGAAAACAACAATAACACTCAAAGGTTTTGAATTTGTAAACGAAGACGAAGCCGTCCTGCTGTGATGGACAGTGTGTGTCTCTGCTGTGCCATAACGTCACACATCCTTCTCCGATGTGGAAGCTGTGACTCGAGCCTGAGAAGTGCCTGGTAGTTTAGTTTCACCACGAGGACAGAAGTAAAAACAGACACAGCACAGCGACGGGAAACAGATTCACCTGAACGCTTCAGGTGAATCTGTTTCTGATTGATTAAAGATCAATTAAGATGTTTTTTTCTCTCCAGTCTGAACTCAGACCAAATGATCTAAACTACAAAGATGAATTATTACTTGCATCTCTGCTGGTTTGGTCTCAAATATCTCAACAACTATTGGATGAATTGTGATGAAATTTTAGTTTGAATGACATTTTCAAAAATGCAAAATTGAAAAGTTGAAATGATGCAAAAAACAAAGAAGTTTAAGAGTTGTTATGTGAATAAAACCCAAAGATTGTGAGAAAAGAAATTGACTCTGATTATTAATAAAAATGATTATTGTGGTTCAGCCAGAATTATTTTTCCTGATGAAAAACTCCAGTGAAACCACAAACACTGAGGTTAATATTACAACAGTTAACATCACCTTTAATTATATGTGATTAAAATCCTGCAGATCAGATCAGTGAAGTATTGATCAATTCAAACCAAACTTTATCAGTAAACTGAACGATTCAACACGAACTCTCTCAGTCTGGATCTGAGCTTCTCTGTGGGTTTTCCTGTAGTGACGCAGTGAAGTGGATCTGAACGACCCGCCGCTCCTGGAGGTTTTGGACCTGTTGCCAGTTTTGAAGTTTACAGTGTGTTTGCCTGCATGCCTGATATATAACTGACATTTTTATTCACAGTGTTTTCATATTCTTTTTTTTTTTTTTTTCTATAGTTTCACCAACTTGCTTTATTCTCTGTCTGATCAGCTGGAGGCGGAGACGTTTCTGTCCAGTGGTTCTTTTGGTTGTAACGACCCTTTAAGATGGAGGTGGATCTTTTTGTGCCATTTATCAGTGTTGTGGTGTGAATAGAGGTGCGTGCGTGTGTGTGTGCGTGTGTGTGTGCGTGTGTGTGTGTGTGTATACCAGTGTTAACCAAACCTTCCCTTGTGGACTCTTGTTGACTGAAGTGACTGTGGACCTGAACCGTGTTTCCTTGTACAGTGTTATTTAAGAGGCGTTTTAGCTCAAACACCAGAGTGTGCCACACCGGTGCTCCCAACACAAGTTTAGATAGAGCAGCGTTAATGTATGTTTTCGTTAAGCTAGTGAGTAATTTGATTCAGACATAAAGGTGGAGCCGGTGTGTGAGCTCTTTGAGAAAGACATTTGTCCTGTTGACCAAAGAAATATGTTGATTTAAGAGCCGATGTTCCTGTTAGTCGACGTCTAACAGCCTCATCCACACCTGGCCACGTTCTCAGGATCACATTAACCACAAAGCTCCAAGCGGCTCCCACAGAAACTGGGATCAACGAGCGCAACACGAGAGATGTGGGAAGAGATCTAAACATTTTGTGGCATACTCTGGTTTTTGTTTTGCCTGCAATATCCCTTTAACCGCTGTGGACTGAGAGATGAGATGATCTGTGAAATGTTCCAGCCGGCTTCTCTGAGGGTGATTTCTACCAGGAATCTGCTTCTGTTTTCTCCCTGCAGACGACAAACCTTTAGGATTACAGTTTAAATCTGAAACCAGATCTAGACAAGTTCACAAATTACACAAAACAACAATATTTCTTGTTTGACGATGTTTTCAGGGCTGGAATGTAAAAAACTTGCTCCTAAACTAGGATTCAAAAGCTAAATACAAGATGTTTCCCCTGATATTTAGGATGTTATTTATAAAAGAAGGATATAGTATCTGTGGACGTCCTGTTGTGTTTGACCGTGAACCAAATATATGTTTAATTATTCCTGTTTTTAGGAGGCCAGCCTAAAAAGAAATGAAGCTTTTAATTTTTTTGTTTTGGTTTCATGACCTAATTCATACCACACGTTTTGATCATGCTGACTCATGACGTCATTTACTCTGAGCGGTGTTGTACGTACCGGCCCAGTCGTTTATTTCCCGTTAGATCGTCCGTCATTTGAATCTGATCGTGAGTCTGCAGCGTCTTCCTGGTAGAACATGACATCCGGAGAACCGTTCTGTTTTCCGAAGTGAACTGGACTGAAAAGCACATTGATCTTTTGTAAGAAAGAAGAAATGACTGAGTAAATGTTTTAACAGCCTGTCTGTGTCACTGGTGTTTGTTGTTTAGAAGCTCAGATGATTTAAGATCTATACTTTTAATCCTGATTAAAAAAAAAAAAAAAAAGTATGTACAATTAGAAATTAACTTTATTTTATTTGTGCGGAAACCAGAATAAAAGAATCTTCAGAAGCAACATGTAAAATAAACAACAATCAAGTAAATTAATATATAAAATATGGATGAAATAATCAGAAAAAGGTTGAAAGAAAAACAAATAAAATTCAGCATTCAGCATTTTCAAGCAGTAAACGTTTGATAAGAGACTATAATGCTGCTGTAATCAGATCTAATAGTTTATTAATATGTTGGTTAACTCTTAACTCCTGTTGTTGACAGTGGAGACTGTTGTATAAACAGATAATGAATAATAATATTAGTAAAACAATAATGATATATACATTTAAAAAAAGTCTTAATAATATAATTTTAAGGTCATGAAATAAAAAGCAATAGGGAATCAACATTTCCTGCAGGGGCTGTATTTGTTTCGTTTAACTTTAAAAAATATTTTTATAAATTTACTTAACGCTAAACTTTCACATAATCTCCACCCGTGTAGTTGTTAGATTAGTTTCTATAAAGTTTTTTGGAAAAACTGCAGACTGCATATAAAACCGGTTTAGGGATGTTTTAGCGCCACCTGCTGGACCGGAAGCGGAGCAGGTGGTGGGTTGACTGAATGTATTTTGTATGGCGATGAAAACAATATATATATTAAATGATTGTTATTTACAAATTAAAAATGAACATGATAAAGCAGAATCAAGTTGTTTTACAACTAATGATAATAGATAACAATATGAAAATTCTTTTTAGGAGCTGTGTAATCTTATGGTGCTTTGTTCGTTGCTTTTCTCTGCTGTGTATAAACATGTTTATTAGAATTTTATTTAAAGAAATTAACAATTAATTTTATTTTTTTTAACTCGTATTAACTCGTCCTCTTATTGTCTGCAGAGGAGACTGTATCAATCTGCTTTGATTTTTTACCAAAGTAAAAAAAAAAAGGTTTTAAAATTATTTTATAAAGGCACTGGTTTTTCCCAACAGCACCTCAAGTCAGTATTTTCCTTTGCAGGGGACTCACTTTATTTAAAAAAATCATTTTTAGTAATTAGAAAAGTTACAGTATTTTAAATACATCTTTATTTCTCATAGGTACTAAGATACCTGCCTGCAGCCTCTTCAGTAAATTATGATTCCAGTTTATTCACATTCAGCTACATTCAATTCAATAACTGCATTTGTTAAATCAGTGCAATTCAGTTTAATTCCAATACTACATTCAATACATCGATTCAATTCAAATGAATTCAGTTCATTCACTCTGTACATCTATCGGATGTACAGCTCACATCAGCTCAGTTCCATTAACTAGATCATTGACATCAATTTAAAATTTCCATTCAACTCAAGTAACTATATATAGTATATTACATCCATTACTACAGTTAATTCCTTTAATTATATCTGTCACATCAGCTACATCACTAACACAAAATACAAAATGACATGAACACGATACCAAATAAGTCAAATCATAACAAATCAAAGAGATTTTTTGTCCCTTGAATCCTGAGCTGACGTCACAGATACTCATCATCACCATCACACATATTCTTCTCCGATTCCTCGCTGGAGTGGTTCTCGGAATCTGTCCCAGGGTTCATGGGGTTTCTGGTGAAATGTAAAGGGTTTCATCATCAGAGTCATCAGAGTCATAAAAGTCGTCAGAGTCCTCCCCGCTGGTCTGGATCTGGACGTGGATGTCGTCCGTGGTGCAGCCCTCAGCCTGGTCTCCATGCACCCTGACCAGGAAAAGAACAACGTGGTCGTCAGTGGAGTGAAACACACTGCGTCCCTGCAGATGTGAATGTGAGTGGATTTCTGCTGCTCCACTCTGCGGCCTGTCGTCAGGGGGGCGACATGGGTGTGCAATGCATGCGCCGCTCCATGCACAAATATACTGCATCATTGGTTTAGCAAGAAAAGCACATTGAAAACAACTGTGGATCTTATAAGGATCAAACGCAGCAACAGCATCAATCTGTCCCTGATTCCTTGAATTGTAAAAAATGTAATTAAAATTCAAGTGTTTCCGTTATTTCCCTTTAACCTTTTATAATGACGTGAACACAAGAAAACATTGAGACGATCTGGAACTTCACCTTGTCATTTCCTGCCCTTCCTCCCCCGTTTCCTCCAGGTCATTCCTCAACACGTGGTGAACGATCGCCACGCCGATGCAGTCTCCCATGACGTTGATGACAGTGTTGCAGCGGTCTCTGAAAGGCACAAAGAACGTTCACTTGGACTAAATGATTACATTTTGGTGGTCAAAGGTCAAAGGTCAAGGTTACGTGACCTCAGAAAACACTTTTTAGCCATTACTCAAGACTACACACCGAAATTATGACAAAATTTCACACAAATGTTTAATATTTTATGACTCTGGATAAACAGGGATGTGACCTGAAACTAGTCTGAGTGGCGGAGGGATACAAACACGAGGAGGTGATTCTAGTTTACTTTTGTGTTGCCTCTCATTAAGTTTTCCGTTCCTTTGCATTATATTTTAACAACCCCTGCATGTAGTTTGTGTTACACCTTATATATGACTAATGTCATAATCATAAGAACCAAAGTGCAGCCGTGTGTAGAGCCACAACCACAGTGACAGCAACAGTGTCCGGCTCGTTATCTATCCAGCTGCAATCAAACAGACATGTGGGTGAATATATAATAATATATAACATAAAAACATAAGATATAAAACTATAACACAGATATGAAACAGAAAGCTCACTGGGGGTTTATTGCAAAAGAATAAAAAAAAATCCCACCATGTGTGGAGGACCAGGGTCGTCACAGGTAATAAAGCATTTCCTTAATTTCATATTTTAATAGGCATCAACAATAGGAATTGTAAAAAGAATTTTTTTAAAGTGAATGACTGATCCATCAATAAATACTCAGGATTTCAAAATGGATTTACAAAAACAGCACAAACCATTTTTTTTCTTTTTCCAGCTGCTTTTCCGTTTCCTGTTAGTTAATGGATTTGATCAGTCATTTATCTTCTTTTAACCTCTCCGTGACGCTCTGGGCCTTCGGTGCTTTGTTACTTTTCCTGTGACATCCCTGGTCCTCCATACCGTGACCCTTCAGTGGCTCGTTATCATGTATCAAACTTACAGGAGCCACTCCACAACCACCAGAATGGAGGCTTGCTTCGCAGGTAAACCAATCGCCGTCAAGACAAAGAGCGTGGTCACCGCTCCTGTAGCTGGGATCCCCGCTGCTCCTATGCTGGACACGGCGGCGGTCACGCTGCAGATCACACAGACTCTTCCAGACACTGCATTTTTAAAGGCCCCATATCATATATGTGGGTGCCGTGATTTGCCAAACAACTGGAGGAGTGACTTACCAAAGCGTGATCAACTGGCTGAAGTCCAGATTGATGTGGTTGAGCTCGGCGATGAAAACTGCCGCGACCACCTCGTACAGGGCCGTGCCGTTCATGTTGATGTTGGTCCCAATGGGCAGCATGAAGCGACTGATTCTCTTGTTGAACTTGAGTTTGTCTTCACAACATCGGAAGGTGACCGGCAGCGTGGCAGAGCTAGGAGACACAGCGCAGCTTTTGTTAGCGCAACATCCATGAAAAAACATATACAAATGTAAAGCCTCTTAAAAATATGATTTAGCCCGGGCAGCTGTGATGATGAGTTGTGTTCGCCAACACACAGTTCTCTGTTACGTCACCTTACCTGGACGAGATGAGGAGCGCAGTCAGTAAGGCGGGAGAGATCCCTTTGATGACATCACAGGGGTTTTGTCTCACACACAGGAAGTAGAGAAGAGGTAACACTAATGTTCCGTGGATTATGAGCCTGAAAGACACGAGGAACATGCAGTTACTGCAGCAACACAGAAACGTACATTGGTAGATGGTAGGTGACAGGTGATAGGTAGGTAGGTAGGTAGGTAGGTAGGTAGGTAGGTAGGTAGGTAGGGAGGTAGGTAGGGAGGTATNGCCCGGGCAGCTGTGATGATGAGTTGTGTTCGCCAACACACAGTTCTCTGTTACGTCACCTTACCTGGACGAGATGAGGAGCGCAGTCAGTAAGGCGGGAGAGATCCCTTTGATGACATCACAGGGGTTTTGTCTCACACACAGGAAGTAGAGAAGAGGTAACACTAATGTTCCGTGGATTATGAGCCTGAAAGACACGAGGAACATGCAGTTACTGCAGCAACACAGAAACGTACATTGGTAGATGGTAGGTGACAGGTGATAGGTAGGTAGGTAGGTAGGTAGGTAGGTAGGTAGGTAGGTAGGTAGGTAGGTAGGTAGGTAGGTAGGTTTGATGTGTTTTCAGTTTGGTTGGTAGAGCTGATCTTTGATTTACATTTGGATTGTGACTTTAGAGGCAGTGCTAACAGTATAATGTTCATTGTTATAGTTATTTGTCCCCGTGTGTGTTGGGAGACAATGATCGGAAGACAGAACGTGCAGCACAGAAAGGGCCATTTTGGTAAAAGTGTTAAAACAAAAGGTAAACGTACCCAAGAAAAACCACCAACATAAACCATCCAAGCTTGAAGGTAGTTTCCCAGTCGTGAACTTCCATGACGTGGCTTGCTACCATGAACAGCACTCCAACTGGCACGCAGCTGGAAAGGAAGTGATGTCATGAGTTAATGGAGAGCAGCTTAAGGTGAAAACTTACCTAAACACAGTGTTGTCAGATTACCATTACATTACACTACATGTCCAAACGGAAATCTCTTACATTTGTCTCATTGCAGAAAATAGAAGAAATCAAATGTGACAACATCAGCAACATTGACTGGGGGTGGGAGAGTTAAAGACGCCGCCATGTTTTGTTAGAAAGACAACTGAACTATTTTTAATGTTAACACTGCGAGCAGAAAAAAACCCTCATTTTATACATTACATTCAGTGTTTGTGAGCAAAAGCACTCCATCACGCTACAGGACACGTGACCTAGTTCTCATTTTCTTCAACAGAGTGTCGTGTTGTTTCACTTTACTTCAGTATCAGGTTGACCACGAGTTTAGTGGCCTCGTTCAGGACGGTGAGGAACTCCACCAGGACTTTCCCTTTCTCTCCCATGCTGTTGAGGGTCAGGCCAAAAATGAAAGACCAGACGATGAGGCCCACCGTGTTGGTCCCTTCCACGTAATGGCCCATCAGTCGCACTTCTGTCTCATTCTGCAACAAGACCGAAAACTCGTTAGCAATAATGTTTCTGAAAGCAACTTCATGTATGGAGGATCATCGCTGCACAAAGAAATCTCAACAGTGACGATGGATCAATATTTACCATTTCCAAGCTGGAGTTCTGCTCATATTCATCAACCTCAAGCTCCACCCTCTCAGTTTTGTACTATGATAGAAAATCAGTCTTCACATCATGATGTTACATAGAAAGAGAGGAAACGTGCTGTACATAGTGTGGTTTACCTTAATGAAGAACTTACCTGTCGGAAACAAGCCTGAATCAGGTTTTGCGGGATCATGTTCCTATAAAAAATAAACAAAACTGACACTAGTAACGAGCTTGTAAATGTCGGCCAACGACACGTGAGAAGCGACCGAATCAAGGACATGTGTGACGTTCTCTGGACATTTGTGTAACTCTGCAGAACCTGACAGAAACAACCATTTCTGCTTAAAGTGTGAAACTTTTGTCTCAAGTGAGAGTTATTACACAAACACTGTCGACATCTCTTCTTGCAGCACTGTCCAGGAGGGAAGAGCCACAGAAATGGAAATCTGTGTTTCTTTTTCAGACTCTAATCCTTCCTCTGTACGCTGAGTTTCTTTTTTTATCTAGAGGTTTTTCTGCCATACTCCTATCTGCTGCAGCCTTCTCTGTCTCTGTGTCTCATTGCTGCTTGATGTAAAAAACCTGTCGTAACTGGTGTTTCAGCGAGGGAAGGTCACCACAGACACCAGAGTTTTATCTACTGCGAAATACAGAGAGATTTACCTGGCTCGCTATGATAGGCTTTTGTGTAAAAGTCTGACACTTCAGCTTTAAGAAAAACATGAATGGATGCAACTATAAACTCAGTGATTTTAGATTCTGTAGCTGACGCTACTGACTGACCTAAAGATCTCACCGACCTGGAGGTTGTACGTATGAAAACCAGACGTGATGTCAGATGTCTTTCTTCTCACCTGACTAGATCCAACAAGGCGTCGACAGTGGAGAAGGATTCCTCGTCTTCCGTTTCATCTGATTTAACAGCGTAGGCAATCCCGGGCTGGATGATCATGACCAATATCAAACCTACAAAACATAATGTAAGAGGAAAAAACTGTCTGAATGCTACACCTGTTCCATACACACAGCAAACACAGCATGGACAGACCAACAAATATTACTGTGATATTACTGTTAATATTTCAAAACAGTGAATCACAAAATAAATTAATTAATAAAATTAAAAAGTTCTTTAGAAGAAAAAATGACAATCAACAAAACTGATGCTGGACTTCAAATGACTGATATCTATTAATGAAAACACATGCTTTTCAGCATTTTATCTATGTAATATTTATAAAATCACAGCTTTGAGCAACGGGTTGGCTAAGCCCGACTTCTCCACTGGCCTGTTACTGACATCATGAACAATGAATGAAAGGATTTCCTGTCAACCAATGACAATAAAGTCCTGTCACCTGAATGCAAACATGTTCAACATTTACCAGTTGTGGCTATAAAATGTAAATTGGCCTTAAAGAGGGAATCTTTTAGACCATCTGAGGCCTTTGTTTTGAGGAAACAACACCTTTCAACACCTGCAGAGACCTTGCTCTCACCTGTGATCACAGCCATCATGGTGGTTGAGACAAAGTATGCTGCTGCTCTTCCAGCGATTTTTCTGGAGGTTTCAATATTTAGGCCAGAAACACCTAAACAAAAACAAAATAAAACTAGAATCACCTCCCCCTCTCAGACTAGTTTCAGGTTACATCCCGAGTCATGTAAAATATGAACCATTTGTGAAATTTTGTCACAATTGCTCTGTGAAGTCTTGAGTAATGTCTGAAACGTATCTTGTGAGGTCACCGTGACCTTGACCTTTGACCACCAAAATATAAACAGTTCATCCTTGAGTCCTAACAAATGTTTGTGCCAAATCTGAAGAAGTTCTGTCAAGGCATTACTGAGATATCATGTCCATGAGAATGGGACGGACGGATGGACAACCTGAAAACAATATGGCTCCTGCTCTGACTGTTCCCGACGTGGAGGCATTAAAAAAACAGAAGCTATGGTCTGCAGGTCAGTAAAGTCATATATGTGTGTGACATCACTGTGATGTAATGGAGAGCAGCCAACCTGGCAGTAACCTGGCAGCCAATCACTAAACACCACCTGGGCTACACAAACTAAACAGCGGTATTATTTCTACTGGGCAAATATACAATGCAATGACTGTAAAAATCTGTTGGCTGAGAGTCTTTGTGAGTGATTAATGAAAGTAACATGAAAAAGTGTACATGTATCACTGACATAGTCCAGCGCCAGTCAGACTCCACCGGCTGTCACAAGAAGCCTGTGTGTACAACGGCCACAGTTTAGAGAGAGCTGAAGCTGTTTAGCTTCTGTTCCACTCGTATTTTACTTTAACTTAACATAACACTGGAGTTTTCTTAAGTAAGTGAGAAGATACACTAAGATTATAAATAAAGGCTTTGAAGGCAAGAAATATATTCACTATGATTGTTAGTCCTTAAAAGGAGACTATGTCTTTTTGAAAGCTATACAAATCTTTTCTCTCAAATGAAAAGCTAAATTAATAAGTGATAAAACACACCCTTGATCATATCAATATATTAAGGAGGTTTGCTGCTATAGTCTCACTTGGTCTGGTATGAAAAGTACCTTTTGATATCTAATTTTTAGAAAACATTAGGTAGATACTACTGTGTGTTACTTCATGGCTCTTTCCTATTATTAGCATTCACCATTATCCTGTAATTGTGACTTGTGATCACAGTGACTGGTGCTCAGCGAGAAGCTACACAGGATAACACTCACAATTTAACTTTTATGAGGTTAAACTTGCCAAACCACCATTGTGTTCCCGTTAAACGCTGCATGTTTAACACGTACAACCTAATGCAAGAGTTAACAGAGCTAGAAACAGACCTGCAGCTTACTTGTTATCACACTTGTCGCAATGAGAGGAACAGTGACCACCTGCAGCATCCGCATGAGCATTTCACCTGGGAAACCGAAATAGACTATGTCACTCTCTGACATAGGGACATACACCTTGAGAATCAAGCCCATGCCAAGACCTGTGAGACAAAAACAAAGATATTTTTAGAAATTCAGCGAGGAAAGGGTTTAAACAGGTGTGAAGTGGGATGTAATGGACAAATCATATGGTTGAAATTCATAGAGCACATCAAAATCTTCAGCAGAGCCACACTGACCTATGAAACCTACTGTCATATTTAGGCTATATCTGGCTATTGAGTAATTATTGTTTACTTATATATAATGTAGAACACTTCTGTATTTAATTGTGCATCCTTATATGCTTACAATTTATTTAGACCACATTTTTAAAACTGTTAAACTGTGCATTGCTATCAGCCACAGTGTTATAATTGAGGATACCACTGGATGGCAACAAAGAAATAATATTCAAAATCTTTTAGTGGCTGTAGGTACAAGATATAATAATAAAATTATCTCTTTCTTTCTCTCTCCCAACCGGTCGAGGCAGACAAAAACGTTTAGCAGTTAGCCCATAGATGTAGTTAGCCGGTTAGCATTACGGGCTAGCTAGGCTACATGTTCAAAGTTTAGCACTTAGCCCAAAGATGTAATTATCCGGTTAGCACCACGGGCTAACTAGGCTACATATTTGTCCCAGAGATGAACTTAAACTTGTAGCTGTCACTTACCCAGGGCCAAACCTGCCAGACTTAGAATTTGAAACTTGTTCCCTATAAAGCAACCAGAGCATTTCCTGCCGGACGAAGCACCAGCAGACGTGTCGTCCTCCCGACCGTTAGTCTCCATTTTTAATGCGATCTAAAAGTGTATAATATTGGCTGCAGCCTCAAAAATACTTAACTTATTCTTTAAATGGAATAACTGAACTTTCGACAATCTTTATCGGTCGACTAAACGGGTTAAGTTGATAAAGTATTCACCGAATAAGGGTAAAGTGGGATCAGTGGAGTGAGTTAGGCTCGTTTGGGTGTTTTGGTTCAAAAACTGATTTTTAACGATAGAAGGATAGAAGGCCACTTTGTTGAACTTTAAAAATAATCGTTGCATTTCCAGGAATATCTTTCATGCATTATTTAAATATTTAAATATAGACACATGCCATACACAGGCACACATTCTTTTCATTTGTACATCTCAATGACCATTTGTTTTTGTTGTCATTTACATGTCTGTCCATTATATGTAGCCTTCCCGTTACACTTGATTTTGTTATGCAAAGTCACAAATAAAAAATAAAAAATCAAATAATCAGGTATAGTATAGCTTATGGGTAAAGGAACACGTCACGTCGACGTCATCTTCTCGTTAGTTTCTGTTTTGGTGCTTTAATACATCCGACAGGTAATGTCCACTTTAATGTGTAGTGTCCGGTTTTGGGAGGAAGTGAACCTTCGGAACTACACTACCCATGATGCACTGCGTCCAAAGGTTCAAATCAGAATTTTAACGGCTAATGAACCAGCCGTGTGTGTGTAACAGTCGTGAGAACGCTTTACACAGTGCTGAATATGTCTCTCTTTTGATGCGTACTGGTTTTGGGAGACTGTTATGTAGCCGCCGAGCCGGTCGGTGTGGACTTTGTCGGGCGGACTCTTTAGTTTTTGCGATGGTTTGGCCGGTTTCTGTCAGTTAGCGCTGCTAGGCTAAGCTAACTCGTTGCTAACTCGTGTGATGACTTTCAGGCTGTAGTTCGTCTTCTTCGTCTTTAATGATGAATTAACTCCCCACAGTTTATCACAGATATGTTTTATTTGCTTTATTAACCGACAATACAGAGTTTTATATTATTTATAACTCTCCAAGAAGCTAAGCAGACCCAGGAGAGGAGACCATGACCCTGGCTCCGAAGGAACTGTCCAACCTGCTGAGCATCATCTCGGAGGAGGCTTGCACCAACACCTTCGAGAGCCTCTCCACCCACTTCCACCATTACTTCGGGAAAGCGGAGCACTTCAGGGTGGGCTCGGTGCTGGTCATGCTCCTCCAGCAGCCGGACCTGCTCCCCAGCTCCCCGCAGCGGCTCACCGCCCTCTACCTGCTCTGGGAGATGTACCGTACCGAGCCGCTGGCCGCCAACCCGTTCGCCGCCGTGTTCGCCCACCTGCTGAACCCCGCACCTGCCGGGGAGGAGCAGGAGAAGGTGCTGTCCGGTACGTCTGTGTGTGTTTGAGGTCTGGAGGTGTTGTCCAGCAATTGTCACAACTGTCTCATACACTGACAATTTCCACACTACACTACTGTAGAGTCATGTACCATCAACACTCAGTTGCCAGTTTATTAGGAACACCTGGGGCCAGTTTCACAAAGATATTTCACATTTATTTCACAGAAATAAAGACTGACTTATAATAATAATAATAATTTAAGCTATAAAAATTAGACACCTTACCTCCAAGTTGGTAACAATCAATGACACCTGTGTTGACCAGTGGCACCCAACAGCATAAAACAGGAAAACATGGCTCATAATTTGTGTTTTGTGTTTGTGGGTTTTCTAACATTGTTATGGAGAGAGCAAAGAAAAGGAAAGACTTTTCAATGTTATTGTTTCACTCTTCACTGATTTCCAAAGTAAAATGTCCTTGTAACTCAAAAGACAGACATTTCCTGCTGTGGTAAACGGAGCAGAGCAGTTGGATATGGATTGAAAAAAGTCTTCATTTACCCAGAATTTATTGTTCCACAGTCTGGCTCTGCAACAGATGAATTTAGACGTTTATCTGAAGTCTGACTGATTGGTTTATCTAAGAAACAGTCAAAGTTTATCTTTGTGAAACTGGCCCCTGCAGTCTGATCCAAGAGTCCTGCAGTAAATCCTCATGAAGGTTATAATGTTCAGTTTGTGTCCAAACGGTTTTAGAGAGGTGTTTGTTCAACTGTATGATATTGGACATCTCTCAGTGGGGTCTTCACTCACTGAGGTAACACTGGGTAATTCCTCCCTCTGCTCTTTGATGTTATGGATCGACCAGATGTTGAAACTTTCCTCTGTGACTCTGCTCAGCATCATTTCTGCAGATCTGTCAGCTGCACATTCAAGCTGCCGACCTCCTGCTCACCACATCCAACGGTGTTCTGCTGGATTCAGGTCTGGAGGTCTGGGGAGGCCACTGAAGTCCACTGAACTCACTGTCATGTTCATGAAACCAGACTCTCATGTGCATGATTGTTGAGCTTTGTTTTCCCCGTACGCACTGAAACACCAAGCTGGAGTCGTAATATTTATTCACTCAGGAACAGTTTTAGGGGGAGAAAGATGCTGACGAACGGCCGAAGCAGAGAGAATTTTGTTTATTCACGATGAAACGCACAAAAAATTTGCCGCTCTCATCTCAAGCTGTTAAAACTCAGAAAACTCGGTGTACAGTACACTTTCTCCATCAATGCTCCACCCTCACATCTGTTCTCTGTCATGTGATCTCTGCAGGCTTCCTGCCTCCCATCACCCAGCCTGAGAAGTTCTTCCTGTCCCAGCTGATGTTGGCTCCGCCCAGGGATCTCTTCAAGAAGACGCCCAGACAGGTGTCCTGCATGGACGTCGGCAACATGCCCCAGTCTATAGACATCAGCGGGCTGCAGCTCGCCTTAGCAGGTGAATACACACTGACACACACATTTATCCACTGCAGAGTCCTGATGTTTTAAACCAACAACACTCATCTTCAAAAGCAGCACCGTCAGGTGGAGCTGAGTGAGAGTACAGGGTTATTACTTACCTGAACATGTCATGGTTTTAGTATGTTGGAGAACCACAGTGAAAATCAGACTCTGAACTTAATTAATAATGAAAAGTACCCTCACAGTAAAACACAGTAAAGCCTCAATCAGTCAATCGATCAATAGTTTTATCAGGAACATGCATGAAGGGTCAGACAGAAGATTACAACAATAAAAAGAGCAGATGATGAACGACACTTGAAACCTGATGAACTTTAAACTGCTTCGTTCTCCTGTTTAGACGTTGATTCACTGAGAGTCTCTGAAGGATTTTGTTCTAATCTGAAGCGTCTGTGTTTCTCCTCCTTCTTCTTCTTCTTCTTCTTCTTCTTCTTCTTTTTATTTAATTAAACTATTTTTTTGTGTCTTCGTCGTCCAGAGCGTCAGTCGGAGCTGCCCACCCAGAGCAAGGCCAGCTTCCCCAGCATCCTGAACGACCCGGATCCAGACTCATCCAACTCGGGATTCGACAGCTCGGTGGCCAATCAGATCATCGAGTCTCTGGTCACAGGGCCCCGCCCCCCACTGGAGAGTAAGTGTGTTTGATGCTGAAGCACAGAACGCATCCAGGAGGAAAAACTCAGGATCTAAACCAGAGACTAAACTTAGTTCTTGTACAATAATTTGAGCAGCTGAAACCAGAGAATGTTTGACAAATACCTGAAACAATGAATCAATTATCAAAAGTTTTTCATTCATTTTCTGTTGATCAGTTCATCAACTGATCGTCTGAGTTCTAATCACAATGTTCACATGTTGGAAACCTGGTTATGTGTGTGTAGAAAGTTCTCCAGGAGATAAACACCTGAGAGAATCAGGTTTCTTGTTTTCATGTTGTTGACATCAGATTCCTGCAGGAAGCTACTGAAGTGCATGTGAACACGTAGATTATTAGTCCATTTGTTATTTTTCTTACAGGTATGAAAGGAGAATATTTGTTACAGAGCAGTTTTCTATTGAACACCCTTCTTTTGACCGGCGTGTTAACAGCTCAGATCAGGCTGCAGACGAAGTGACGAACACGACACACCACAGTCTTCATGTGTGTTTCAAGACGTGTAAACTCACTGTTCAAGTCTGAAGTGCAGGTGATTTAGATTCATGTTAAACTCCAAAACACAAAACCCCATGTGACAGATGAACTCCTGACTCCTCCTCCTTCAGCGGCGGTTTCTAAATCTAACACTTCCATCATCACCTGTAGATCTTCACCTTTCTGTCCTGGTGTCCAGTGATTAGACTTCATTGCTGTTCACATCCTGACACATGGTGCTGACTCTTTGAATATGAGGACACCTCTTAGCCGTTGCCATGGTTACCACAACGGCTTCCGGACAATAAAAAAACTTTTCATCTGCTACCAAAACAAAAACTAAAAGACTCCAGGATGTGTCTGCAGGTCGATGGTAACGTCTCCTAAAGCGTCAGAAAGCTCACACCTCCACCTCTCTCCGTCCTCAGGTCACTTCCGCCCCGAGTTCATCCGGCCGCCGCCGCCCCTCCACGTGTGCGAGGACGAGCTGGCGTGGCTGAACCCCACCGAGCCGGATCACAGCGTCCAGTGGGACCGCTCCATGTGCGTGAAGAACAGCACCGGCGTCGAGATCAAACGCATCATGTCCAAGGCCTTCAAGAGCCCGCTGTCGGCCCAGCAGCAGTCACAGGTGAGCGAACGACGCACTGCCGCCAGATTCCACCCGTCTCCGTTCACGCAGCGCTCGAACATCAGAACTCTTTTGAATTTGAATAAAATAAATTTAATCTCAGAGTTCTGTCCTCCTCTGTTTCCTTGGAGCAGAAAGAGAGGGAGAGTCTTTATCAGTCGCCTCTTCATCACTAACTCCTCCTCCTCTCTCTGCAGCTGCTGGCCGAGCTGGAGAAAGACCCGAAGCTGGTCTATCACATCGGTCTGTCCCCGGCGAAGCTGCCTGACCTGGTGGAGAACAACCCGCTGGTGGCCATCGAGATGCTGCTGAAGCTGATGCAGAGCAGCCAGATCACAGAGTATTTCTCCGTGCTGGTCAACATGGACATGTCGCTGCACTCCATGGAGGTCGTCAACAGGTGGGGGCGCTGTTCTCTGTCACACGCTGTTACAGATTTGTCTTTCTTCATGTGGGTTTGGCTGCTGCTTGTTCGACTAATCGTTTTTTTGATAGATTAATTAATTGATCATTTTATTTTAATCAAGTCATCCCGTCCCTTGTTCTCTCTCAGGTTGACCACAGCTGTGGATTTACCTCCAGAGTTCATCCACCTCTACATCTCCAACTGCATCTCCACCTGTGAACAGATCAAAGACAAATACATGCAGGTACAGTCCAACACTTTAATGACAACAGCCTCAGTGAAGCGGCTTCAGGATGAACATGATTTAATTAGATCCTCCGTCCTTTAACAAGAACAGAACGTGTTGAAACGAATGAAGAGAACGTGTCTGTTTGAGACGCAACATGATCCCTGCTGAAGTGAAGCAGCCACTTATTCACTGAACACAAATATAAACACTTTAGTTAAAATAAAAGATCATTCATCTGCAGCGTGATGTAAACAGTTCCTGGAAGCTTAAAACATCCCGGCTCCTCCATGACCTGCATCGTCACCCAAACGGTGGTCGCATCAGATACTGACTTGTTCTCTGATCACAACACTCCCCCCACATCTGTAGCTCAGGTCACGCAGTTCAGTGCCTGATAGTAATGCAGTAAATCCTCCTCATGATGGACACAGTGTTCAGTTTGTGGTGAAACAGTTTCAGATTCACCTGTAGTTGATTCTGCTGTTGAACTAGATTATACAGAGAAATGTGGCAAATCATTTACAGCTCATCCACATTTTTCATGAGTGAATTTCTTTATTTGTGAAAGGACAAACTTAGGGTGGAATCACATGTTGCTTTATGTCTGTATCTAGAAGTTTGTCAACACAATAAGAGTAAGGGGTAAAGTCTAGTGCAGGAGAGACTTGGTGTTCTTCTCTTCAGTGAAATCATGTCAGTATTTACATCAACAGTCGGATAAAATAAGTTTTAAAATGTCGATATTGTGCAGTAATGTTTCTGACGTTTATCTTTTCTTCTAGAACCGTCTGGTGCGTCTGGTCTGCGTCTTCCTCCAGTCTCTGATCCGAAACAAGATCATCAACGTCCAGGACCTGTTCATCGAGGTCCAGGCCTTCTGCATCGAGTTCAGCCGCATCCGTGAAGCCGCCGGCCTTTTCCGCCTCCTCAAGACCCTGGACACCGGAGAAAACCCCATAGAGGCCAAACCTGCCAAATAATGCTCCTCCCAGAGACACTAAGATAACACCCCACCCCCACCTCCCCAACATAACACCTGTACAACAGCTTAAAGGGACGTGGTTTAACTTCCACAAACGTTCATCATGTGTTTGTTCAGAAACAGCAGCAGCGGCTCAACTGACAGTTAATATTGTAAATATGTAGCTAAGTTTTCCTCACTCTCTGTTCGCCGCCTGGTCCATGTCTGGTCCAGGTCTGGTCCAGGTCTGGTTCAGGTCTGGTCCAGGTCTGGTTCAGGTCTGTCTCTGAACTCTGTCGCCACCTTCTCTCTCTTCAAGAAGAAAAACTAGGATGGACTCGACGGACTCGACCCAGCTTTTCGTTTTGTACCAGTTCTCTATCTTTCCTTTGGAAATGAAAGTTTTCTCTAATTAAACAGATTGTTTAAGTGACTCTCTCTGTTTTTGTGCTTTCATTGATTTTTTTGATTTTTTTTTGCTCAGGTCAGTGTCGTCTATAATCCTGTATTTAACAGCTGGAGCCTCACCTGGTTGCTGTGAAGAAACGAATCAAAGGTCAACACTTGTGTGTGTGATCGTGTTTGAGGTTTGAGTCCCTGTTTCTTTACTTTCCTGCTGAGAGTTACATGTAAATATTGACACCATTCACCAGAACACCGAACTACAGCCAGCAGCTGGTGATCACATGCTGCGTTCACATCACATCAGAGTTCCCAGTTTCCCACTTGTAAACAGCTTTTTCCACCTGAAAGGCTGACACTCTTCCAGGCTGGTGTTAAAGGTAATTAAACACTGCTTTAGTGCTTTACTGAACAAGCACAATGTCTTTAACTCTCACACAATCACTCAACATTATTACGTTCTAGTCACACTGAGGTCGTTTACTGTTCTTTGAGGAAATGTCACTCTGTTTTTATTTTGTTTGTTGTGCAGTAAGAAGACTGACACTTTCCCATGTGACGTGAACGCAGCATCAGCATAAAGTAAAGATGTCCCAGTCAAGATTTTTGGCCCTGATCCTAAAGTACTTTAATTTTATATTTTAACATAAAGATAATATATCTATTATTATTATTATTATTCTTATTTTGAAATCACAGCTGTAGTTATTAAATCTGACACCTTTTTCACAAGCTGCTGGAAGATCCTGATTCAAAACTATCGAGTTGATGAGTTTAGATCATTGATCTGATATGAATGAAAGTTTAACTGGAGAACGTGACTCCTGAAACTGACATGAGGTGATCTTCTAGAGAGATGTCTCACTCTTTGGATTTTTTATTCCTCCGTGCTGGCGACACTCAGAGCCGGAGACATATTGTTTTCAGGTTTTCTGTCCATACGTCCCATTCTCCTGGACACGATATCTCAGTAGCAACTTGATGGAACTTCTTTAAATTTGGTACAAACATTCACCAGGATTCAGGGATGAACTGATTAGATTTTGGTGGCTAAAGGTCAAAGGTCAAGGTCGGGGTGCCCTCACAAAACACTTTTAAGCCGTAACTCAGGACTCAAGACACAGCAACATGACAAATTTCACACAAATGGTTCATATTTTATATTTTATATGACTCTGGATAAACGGATGTAATCTGAAACTGGTCTGAGTGGCGGAGGGATACAACCATGAGGAGGTGATTCAAGTTATACACGCAAATAACAACACAGTTTATCATACAAAAGTCTGTTTATTTGTTGCATATTTTTGCCATAAAGTTTCTGATTTGAAATGTTTGTAATCAGGTAAAAAACTGAGACTGTGGCTGAATCTGCCACAGAAATACACAGGGACATTGCGCAGGTCCTTCACGATGATACAGACATTAGAAAAACCAACAACAGTGCAGCAGAGAGTGGGAAGCCTGCAGATGTGATTATGTACTTTATTATTAATGATGATGAGGTTTAACTGAAGCTGATCCTGAGTTTAAAACAGAGAAATATAACAGTCTGCAGTGGATGTCTCAATATAATGTAATTACTTTGTTTCTGTCACCCCCTGTTTTGAAATGTGTTCACATTATCTGAACTTTGTCTGTCCAATATTTCAGGTTATGAGACTGTGAGAGTTTTTGTCTCTGAACTGTTAAGTCACAAGAATACAGCTGACCCCTCCCCCTTCACTTCCTGAGGCCGGTCTGCAGGTTCATGTTCGTCCAGGTTACTGATGGTGTGTCGTCTTGGTCTTTAGGCTCTCTTCATACCACGCGCCATCAGGCAGGCGAACACTGTCATCACCATCTTGGGTTTGACCTCCACCAGGTCCTCGGGCAGAGCGTATACCCGGGCGCCTATCTTCCTCGCCATGGAGATGGCGTACCTGGAAGCACAGCACAGAGCCATGAGAAAACTTTTTCAAGTGTGAGGCATTCTGATGTTACTTGTGTATGTAGAGTGACAGGATTAGATAGTCTCATGTGTGTGGAACCTCAGCCAAAAAACATCATAGTATAGTAAGGCATAAAAATGTAATACTATGGTAAAGCATAAAAACATCATAGTATAATAGGGCACAAAAAGTCAAAAAAACGTCATAGTATAGTAAGGCACAAAAAGTGATAAAAACATTTTAGTATAGTAAGGCATAAAATTTTCATTGTATAATAAGGCATAAAAACATCAAAAAATGTCATATTATATTAAGGCATAAAAACGTCATAGTATAGTAAGGCATAAAAATGTCAAAAACATCACAGTATATTAAGGCACAAAAAGTCAAAAAAATGTCATAGTATAGTAAGGCACAAAAAGTCAAAAAAATGTCATAGTATAGTAAGGCATAAAATTGTCATTGTATATTAAGCCATAAAAACATAAAAAAAAAGGTCATAGTATATGAAGCCATAAATACGTCATAGTAGAAAAAGGCGTAAAAACGTCATAATATAGTGAGGCATAAAATTGTCATAGTATAGTAAGGCACAAAAAGTCATAAAAAAGTCATAGTATATTAAGCCATAAAAACGTCAAAAAATGTCATAATATAGTAAGGCACAAAACGTCAAAAAAAATGTCACAGTATAGTAAGGCACAAAAAGTCATAAAAATGACATAGTATATTAAGCCATAAAAACGTCATAGTATAGTAAGGCACAAAAAGTCATAAAAACGTCATAGGATATTAAGGCGTAAAAACATCAAAAAACGTCATAGTATAGTAAGGCATAAAAACGTCAAAAAACATCATAGTATAGTAAGGCACAAAAAGTCAAAAAAACGTCATAGTATATTAAGCCATAAAAACGTCATAGTATAGTAAGGCACAAAAAGTCATAAAAACGTCATAGTATATTAAGGCGTAAAAACATCAAAAAACGTCATAGTATATAGTAAGGCACAAAAAGTCATAAAAACGTCATAGTATATTATAGCATAAAAACGTAAAAAAAAAAAAAACGTAATAGTATAGTAAGGCATACAAAACATCAAAAAACATTTTAGTATAGGAAGTTATAAAACCATCAAATACGTCATAGTAAAGTAAGGCATAAAAACGTCAGAAACATCATAGTATAGTAAGGCATAAAAACGTTTAAAAAAACGCCATAGTCTATTAAGGCATAAAAACGTCAAAAACGTCATAGTATAGTAAGGCATAAAAATGTCATAGTATAGTAAGGCACAAAAATGTCAAAAACATCATAGTATGGTAAGGCATAAAAACGTAAAAAAAAACGTCATAGTGTAGTAAGGCGTCAAAACGTCAAAAAATGTCATAATATTGTAAGGCATAAAAACGTAAAAAAAAAATGTCATAGTATTGTAAGGCACAAAAACGTCAAAAACATCATAGTATATTAAGGCGTAAAAACATCAAAAAATGTCATAGTATATAGTAAGGCACAAAAAGTCATAAAAACGTCATAGTATATTATAGCATAAAAACGTAAAAAAAAAAAACGTAATAATATAGTAAGGCATACAAAACATCAAAAAACATTTTAGTATAGGAAGTTATAAAACCGTCAAATACGTCATAGTAAAGTAAGGCATAAAAACGTCAAAAACATAGTATAGTAAGGTATAAAAACGTTAAAAAAACATCATGGTGTAGTAAGGCATAAAAACGTTTAAAAAAACGTCATAGTCTATTAAGGCACAAAAAGTCATAAAAATGTCATAGTATAGTAAGGCACAAAAAGTCAAAAAAACGTCATAGTATATTAAGGCATAAAAACGTCAAAAAAAACATCATAGTATAGTAAGGCATAAAAACATCAGAAAACATCATAGTATAGTAAGGCACAAAAAGTCATAAAAATGTCATAGTATAGTAAGGCATAGAAAAGTCATAAAAACATCATAGTATAGTAAGGCATAAAAACATCAAAAAACATCATAGTATAGTAAGGCACAAAAAGTCAAAAAAACGTCATAGTATATTAAGGCATAAAAACGTCCTAGTATAGTAAGGCACAAATAGTCATAAAAATGTCATAGTATAGTAAGGCATAGAAAAGTCATAAAAACATCATAGTATAGTAAGGCATAAAAACATCAAAAAACATCATAGTATAGTAAGGCACAAAAAGTCATAAAAACGTCATAGTGTAGTAAGGCATAAAAACGTCAAAAAACATCATAGTATAGTAAGGCAAAAAAGTCATAAAAATGTCATAGTATAGTAAGGCATAAAAAAGTCATAAAAACGTCATAGTATAGTAAGGCATAAAAACGTCAAAAAACATCATAGTATAGTAAGGCACAAAAAGTCATAAAAACGTCATAGTATATTATAGCATAAAAACGTAAAAAAAAAAAAAACTTAATAGTATAGTAAGGCATACAAAACATCAAAAAACATTTTAGTATAGGAAGTTATAAAAACGTCAAAAACATCATAGTATAGTAAGGTATAAAAACGTTAAAAAAACATCATGGTGTAGTAAGGCATAAAAACGTTTAAAAAAAACGTCATAGTCTATTAAGGCATAAAAACGTCAAAAAACATCATAGTATAGTAAGCCACAAAAAGTCATAAAAACGTCATAGTATATTAAGTTATAAAAACATCAAAAAACATCATAGTATAGTAAGGCATAAAAATGTCATAGTATAGTAAGGCATAAAAACATCAAAAAACGTCATAGTATAGGAAGGCACAAAAAGTCAAAAAAAGGTCATAGTATAGTAAGGTGTAAAAAAGTTATAGTTTTTTCAGGCATAAAATAGTCAAGAACTATCATAGTATAGTAAGTCATAAAAAAAGTCATAGTATTGTAAGGCTGTTACAACCCTGGTCGTATTATTAATTCAGGTCCAGTTTTTTTCCTGTCTGACTGTGTAGAGTGTGTTTTTTTGTGTGAGAGTGAGTGCTCTTTTCATGCTAGAAGCCTCGCATTCCCCTCCTGTAGGTCACTCCTGACTGGCTGAATTCATGTGCTTGACCGGAGAAGTGGCGGCTGCTGGTTGGCTGTCTAATTACCTGCATTTCAAAATGCCTGTGCTCTACCGTGCTCCGATGACAGACCTGACAGCAGCATCCTGGCTCTGTCCCCGGCGCCCAAACAACATGTGACTTCTGTTCACTGTGTATTATTTGTAACCTTTTGTCCTGCCTATAGTGCCGGTGTGAGTATTAATAAATAATTTTGGGTTTGTTCTGGTGTTGTGAAAAGATTGATCCACTTCTTAAATACCCCTGAATCTGTAGGGGTGACCTGAGATATTTTCTGTTTTGCTTTATCCTATGTAGTTAGGTTTAGTCACTGTCTTTTCTTTCATTTGTTTTCACCTAGTGTTAGCCAGCAATTTTTGAAGAGAAAGTTTCTTTTGTCTGTTGCTTTGGCTTTGGTTCAACCTGCAGTTGCTTCTTTGTTTTTGGTGACAATAAAGTACATCATTGCATTGCATTTCAGTGTTGTGACTTTGGTATTTGGGACCAGGACGGAAAACATCCTTGTACTTTTTTGTTGTGCTCCCATTACCCTAGACTGGAGCATAACAAAGGCATAACAATGTTATAGTATAGTAAGGCATCAAAACGTCAAATACGTCATAGTATAGTAAGGCATAAAAACTTCATAAAATATCATAATATAGTAAGGCATACAAATGTCATAGTATAGTAAGGAATGAAAATGTCATACTATAGTAAGGAATAAAAACGTCAAAAAATGTCATAGTATAGTAAGGCATAAAAACATCATGAAATGTCATAGTATAGTAAGGCACAAAAAGTCAAACAAACGTCATAGTATATTAAGGCATAAAAATGTCATAGTATAATAAGGCACAAACAGTCATAAAAAGGTCATAGTATAGAAAGGTGTAAAAAAGTTATAATATATTCAGGCATAAAATAGTCAAGAACTGTCATAGTATAGTAAGGCATAAAAATGACAAAAATATCACAGTATATTAAGGCACAAAAAGTCAAAAAAATGTCATCGTATAGTAAGGCACAAAAAGTCAAAAAAATGTCACAGTATAGTAAGGTACAAAAAGTCAAAAAAAATGTAATAGTATAGTAAGGCATAAAATTGTCATTGTATAATAAGGCACAAAAAGTCATAAAAACGTCATATTATATTAAGGCATAAAAAAGTCATAAAAACGTCATAGTATAGTAAGGCATAAAAACGTCATAGTATATTAAGCCATAAAAACATTAAAAAAAAGGTCATAGTATATGAAGCCATAAAAACGTCATAGTATAGTAAGGCACAAAAAGTCATAAAAAAGTCATAGTACATTAAGGCATAAAAACGTCAAAAAACGTCATAATATAGTAAGGCACAAAACGTCAAAAAAATGTCACAGTATAGTAAGGCATAAAATTGTCATTGTATAATAAGGCATAAAAACATCATAATATATTAAGGCATAAAAACGTCATAGTAGAATAAGGCGTAAAAACGTCATAGTATAGTAAGGCATAAAATTATCATAGTATAGTAAGGCAAAAAAGTCATAAAAATGTCATAATATATTAAGGCATAAAAAAGTCATAGTATAGTAAGGCATAAAAACATCATAGTATATTAAGCCATAAAAACATAATAAAAACGTCATAGTATATTAAGGCAAAAAAACGTCATAGTAGAATAAGGCGTAAAAATGTCATAGTATAGTAAGGCACAAAAAGTCATAAAAATGTCATAGTATAGTAAGGCATAAAAACGTCAAAAAACATCATAGTATAGTAAGGCACAAAAAGTCATAAAAATGTCATAGTATAGTAAGGCATAAAAAAGTCATAAAAACATCATAGTATAGTAAGGCATAAAAACGTAAAAAAAAACATCATAGTATAGTAAGGCACAAAAAGTCATAAAAATGTCATAGTATAGTAAGGCATAAAATTGTCATTGTATAATAAGGCACAAAAAGTCATAAAAACGTCATATTATATTAATGCATAAAAAAGTCATAAAAACGTCATAGTATAGTAAGGCATAAAAACGTCATAGTATATTAAGCCATAAAAACATTAAAAAAAAGGTCATAGTATATGAAGCCATAAAAACGTCATAGTATAGTAAGGCACAAAAAGTCATAAAAAAGTCATAGTACATTAAGGCATAAAAACGTCAAAAAACGTCATAATATAGTAAGGCACAAAACGTCAAAAAAATGTCACAGTATAGTAAGGCATAAAATTGTCATTGTATAATAAGGCATAAAAACATCATAATATATTAAGGCATAAAAACGTCATAGTAGAATAAGGCGTAAAAACGTCATAGTATAGTAAGGCATAAAATTATCATAGTATAGTAAGGCAAAAAAGTCATAAAAATGTCATAATATATTAAGGCATAAAAAAGTCATAGTATAGTAAGGCATAAAAACATCATAGTATATTAAGCCATAAAAACATAATAAAAACGTCATAGTATATTAAGGCAAAAAAACGTCATAGTAGAATAAGGCGTAAAAATGTCATAGTATAGTAAGGCACAAAAAGTCATAAAAATGTCATAGTATAGTAAGGCATAAAAACGTCAAAAAACATCATAGTATAGTAAGGCACAAAAAGTCATAAAAATGTCATAGTATAGTAAGGCATAAAAACGTCAAAAAACATCATAGTATAGTAAGGCACAAAAAGTCATAAAAATGTCATAGTATAGTTAGTATAGTAAGGCACAAAAAGTCATAGAAATGTCATAGTATAGTAAGGCACAAAAAGTCATAAAAACGTCATAGTATATTATAGCATAAAAACGTAAAAAAAAAAAAAAAACGTAATAGTATAGTAAGGCATACATACTCATTTGATGCTCTATTTACTACAAAATAACTCATTCACGTTGACATTTTCATGGGATTTCTCAATAGAAATTCAACTCCTACTTTGATATATCCACTATTTTATGTTTACTCCTGCTAGCATACCTGACTGCTAGCCTACAGAAGGCAGAAGCCAGGGTTAGCTTGCTAGTTAAGGCTAGCTAACATGGTTAAACCGTGAGGTTTGCGATCTGATGTCAATTAATTAAATTGTCGTTAATTATGTTATTATGTTGGTGCTTCTAATACGAACGATTGATTCTACTGTCAAGCTCGATGACCTAATTAGAAGACAACGAAGATGAGGGGAGGCAAATGATGAGACATGATTAGTAATTAATAAAAAAAATCTGCTCATACTTTGCGTTGTTGAGTTTCTCCTCGTCAGTCAGGTCTTCTGTCTTCAGCAGGTCGTATCTGATCGATCCGGGCTGGATGGCATCGATCAGGTCCAGGACCGGCATGCTGCTGCTGATTGACCCGTCCTATACACACACACACACAGAGAAGAGTTTATTGATTTATTCTGCCAGTGTTGAATCTGCGATGATGAAATCCACAGATGAACCTGTCTACCTAACAATGTGTTTCAGCTTTAACATGAAAGCAGTCAGTAGTAAACACATGTTAATTTCACTGATAAACATACACCTGTAAAACTTAATATACACATCTCATCAGGAAGCTGGAAATGTTGCAGATGCTGTAGTGTTTTTTAAAGTGACAATTTCAAGGTTTTTATACACAGCTGTGATTAAATGTGTTTGAGTCCAGTCACAGTTTAAACCTGTTGTTTCTCTACAACAACAAACACATTTAAATGAAGCATCATTCTGAATGAAATACCGCATTAGATGAATTAAACTATAGTTTTATAATAATTGAATCAGGAGATATTTAACTGAAGCGTTAAAATGAGATGTCATGGGATCTGTGGTCACAAGTTTATAAAATGTATTTGGTTTTGACACCGTCTGAAATCTGACTGGTGATGTCATCGTCTCCTCTTGGTTAAAACGAGTCACTTCCTGTTAAAGTCAGAGACGTCAGTAACCATCTCTGTGACCGTGCAGCATCCTCTACCTTGAAGCTGGAGATGGTGGGTTTTCCAGCCTGCGTGAGCATGTCATTGACCCAGGACACGATGGTGTCGTCGGTCACCTTCTGACCATCGCCCAGGTCCTCCAGGATGTTCAGGGTGTACCTGAGGGAGCAGACAGCGTTCAGTGTGAGGAGGCACCTTCTTATAATAATACATGTATCATCCTGTATATTCCTATTTCATTCCATCAAACTTTAGGGAACTGGATTCAGTGCTTTGTAATAATTGATCTGATCTGCTGTGCGTCCAGTCTGACTTCACAAACCTCTCAGAGCCACTTTCAAACCTGTTGATACTCAGATGTTTATTTCTCTAAGAGAGAGTTACAGGTGGTGAAGTGTCATTACCGTCTCATGAGCTGCCACAGCAGGGCAAGGGTGAGGGTTCGATTCCCTGCGTTCAGGTCCTGACCCGCGATGCCCACCAGGGAGAACTTGGCCTCCTTCTTCCCCAGCTCCACTGCATAGTTACAGTTCTCCAGCTGGAACCAAGAACAAAGACTCAGCGCTGGAACAAGTACTGATCTGAGATCTGTTACTACATCAGTTTGAAAATACTCCATTAAAAGTAAAACTATCTCAGCTTGATGGCGTGTCAGAAGGACAGGAAGAATTAAAAGGAAAGAGTCAAGAGACAGATGATGAGTCTCTAACCAAAAACAAGAAAGAAAAGTTGATCTTCCTGCATGTTTCTTCTGCTCTCTGTTCAGTCCTGAATGTTCGATCGTTATCATTAAAATAAAAAGAGCTCTGAGAACATACTATTTGACCTCTGTATTGTTACAGGGTCGGATGTTGTTGAGATTTTCAAGTGGGACATGAGTTGAAATAGGTTTGGAAACGCTGTTTAAACTGTAGTTTAATTACAGCTGAGTTGATTTGTATAAATCATGAGTCACTTCTGTCTTCTTAGTCCTGGACTTGGTTTCTGGACTGAACCCAGATGAAATCAACATCTGGTGTCTTGGTAAAATGTTGGACAGTTCACCTTCAGATCGTAGATACTGTGGGTCATTTTAGGGCTAAACTCTAAACGTTGTTTATCAGCTGAACTTTTTTCCCTCCATCACGTCTGAAGCTTCGTCTGAGACGACGTCGTACCTTCTTCATGTTGCTGCCCAGTTTCGGGTAGGGAGGCTTGTTGACTCGGTCCCAGTCCACTGGAACCTTGATCTTCTCGTACAACTGGAAGATCACCAGGGCGTCATCAATGTCTCTGGAATACACACACACACACACACACACACACACACACACACACACACACACACACACACACACACACACACACACACACACACACACACACACATTTCACATTAGACCGCAGAGTGACACACATCACATGACCTTTCCTCTGCAGTACGTTGGGCTCCATGTTGCTTCCTCTTATGTTTTTAAAGACAGGAAGTGTGTCACTGCCTCAGTTCCTCAGACCCTTGTCTTAGTGACGAAGGCTGAATCATCATGAGTGTTCATCATGATGGATAAGGATACAGTGACTGTGTGTTGTGCATGGAGCCGCTGATGTTGATGAAGCTGATCAATAAAAGCGGTGAGTTCTTACACGTAGAGGTGGTTGACTCGAGGGTTGACCCCCAGTGAGTTCATCCAGTTCCTGAAGGTTCGCTCCTCCCTGGTTTCACCTGGAGGGAAAACACAAACAAGAGGTTTACAGAAGATTAAAGGTCAGAAGACCGAGGTGAGACCTGGACTGGTTTTCTGGACTCACCTTCGATGGAGCTCCAGTCGATGTCCTGGTTCTCTGGTTTCTTCAGAGCCGGGTACTTGTTGAACAGATTGGCAACAAAAGCCAAGTTGAGCTTCGGGTTTCCCCGGACGACGTCCGCCGGCATGACGAACTGTCTGCAGCCGAGCCGGTCGGCCTGGTCCAGCATGCACTCAGCGCGCTTCAGGTCTTCTTTCTCCTGCAGAGAGACGACGAGGACGACGTCAACACACCGAGGAACCACTGCTTATCTTTATCATCCTCCATTATGGCTCTTTAAAGCTCCTCCAGTGTAAAGGTCTGTGTCCATGTGTAGTGTGATTATAGATCAGGTCTAGCTTCTATATTAATACTGTGAAAGTATCAAAGCCTCAGTCCACAGAGAAATGCACACAGCCTGTATTCAGAAACTGAGCCTTAAAACCAGCCGTCAGGACTTCTGGAACTTTGTGATGTCACAACAAAGCAGTCACCAAGCCCCGCCCACCTGGACCCACCATCCAGACCTTGCAGGATTTGGTTTCTCTTAGTGTTTTACCTGAAATCTGCTATATTTTTATTTGAAGATGTAAAACTACACTGAGATGGTTTTTGGTTCTTAAAACCACAAATATATCTTCTCATGGATCAACACTTCAAATAAAACACAGAAGAAGAAGAAAATATGGAGCTTTAAAGTATTGATAGTTTACAGAGGATATTGGTTTTTGTTTCTTTTCTGACATTTTATAGCAAACAAAAAATAAAAATAATAAAAAAATGTAAAAATAACTGTTTGTTGCAGCCGTAATTTAAATAAATACAATACATGAATAATTAAAGTTCAACAAGTGTATTTCCCAAAATGTTGAACTGTTCCTTTAAACTGTCTGATCATGATCCCTGACTTGTCCTCATGACTTCAGAGCCTCTCACCCTGAGTCCTGACGTGTCGATGGCGATGGGGGGGATTCCCTCCTCGTCTCCTTTAGGTGCCACCTGGTCCAGGAGGTTGTAGTACGCCCTCGAGTCCTGCAACACAAACACAAACCGTTATCACAGAGAACATCTGCAGACTGAGGTGGTGGAGGGGCCTTTAACAGAAGAAATCATGCAGCCAGATTTTATGAAACCAAAGTTATAAAATGCCAAATATTAATTTATGGGATTAATTAACTTTGGTTTGATTGGAACAGATCAAATGTTTTCTTATGTTCTGCTTAGATCTCCATTAAATTTAGTAAAAGGATGACCAGATCTGGACGTTCTGATACTGATGAATGTGTGTTGCTCTTATAGAGGACAGCCCCCCCCCCCCCCCCCCTGACAGGTGCTGATGGTTTGGTCCACTTTCAAGGTAACTGAGCTGATGCTTCAGGGAACTTTGAAGCATCAGACATCAAACTTAAAATTAAATCAGGTTTCAGAGACTCCAGATGATTTATGTGGTGCACCCCCGCAGGCAGGCACCATTTCATGTTTGTATAAAAGCCAAAAAACAGTGTGTGTGTGTGTGTGTGTGTGTGTGTGTGTTCACCTTGATGTCGGAGCTGAAGTTGTTGATCTTGCCACAGCCGGCCTGCTCCAGGTGATAGTTGGCCCAACGCAGCAGCAGCTCCTCAGGGGACAGTTTCATCAGATCCTCCAGACTCTCTCCATCACGCAGCAGAGCGATCAGAGCTGCACACACACACACACACACACACACACACACACACACACACACACACATTATAATATACTGTATGTATTTTGCAGCTTTCAGTCTCTGTGTTCCTAATATTCTGATCCTCTATGTATATGTGAATCATGCTGGAGAGATTATTAGAAACACCTGATTTAAACACACACACACACACACACACACACACACCTTCGTTCCTGCTCAGCTCGATGTCAGCAAACAGGCCGATCTTGATGACCTGCCACAGCAGCCCCAGGACCAGGTGCTGCCTGCCCTCCTTCAGGTCCTCAGCTCCGATGTTCACCACGTGGCAGCCGATGGCCGACGCCGAGTTCAGAGCCAGGTTCAGGTTCTCCTGTCAGACCCAAGACCACGACACAGGGTGTAAAGACTGGGGGTTATAGACTGAGCAGGGAACAGTGTGATCAGACTGAAGACCACTCTGGTCCTCCTCCTCACCTGGATGGTGAAAGGTGTGAGCTTCTTCTTGTTGATGGTTCTCTCGTCGATGGTGTCGGGGACGGACAGGTTGATCATCTTACTGACAGGAGAAATTAAATCCAGGTCGTTACAAGACTTTCACAGAATAAAACACAACCTGAAGAACCTTAATCCACCTCGTCCCTCATCATCCTCCATCTATAGTTTCTATATCTTTACATCAGCTGTTGAGCCCTCATGACTTTGATATTAATCGATTAGTTTTAAATGAAAAGTACCAGAGGACGATCCCGTCTCCCATGGCGGTGAACAGGTCGTTGTTGTTGGGATCCATCGGCAGAACGTGTTTACAGTCGCCGTCCTTCTCCAGAGCTTTATTGATCCAGTTCACAAAGGCCACTTTCTCCTCCTCTGCGGACACAAGAAAAACCACGTCACATCACTCGTCGTCTGCGTCAGCCATTTCTCCCGTCCTCTCCGCCTCTGACCTCCCAACCGTCGTCCCACAAAACCCGCGTTAATCAATGAATGTCAATCATTGAGTTTACCAGCTGTGTGAAGTTTTTATATTTTCTTTTCCACTTTCATTGAGTTTCAAACACAGATAAACATTATAACATCTCATTTAACAGCAACAATCAAACATCAAGGAGAGATGTGTTTTATTTTCTGCTGTTCGTCTTCATTCATTTACTTTGAGTAAAATTAAATTAATTGTAGCATCAAACACTTGCTTTAATTAAAAATTTATGTCACTTTGTCACTTTTCATTGGTCGTTCTTCTTCTTACAGTTGTTAAAGTCGTGCTCAGGTATCAGGTGGATCATTGTCAGTGTCGCTATGTCGTTAATATGGTTTTAATCTAATCTAACCTCATCTCTTCTGGTCTGATTGTGTGTGTGTGTGTGTGTGTGAGTGTGTGTGTGTGTGTGTGTGTGTGTGTGTGTGTGTGTTAACAGACCTGAGTAGGAGTGCTGGGTGCCGGACTGCTCTGAGGTTCCTGCCACGCTACAGATTCCCTCCTTCTTGTTGATGGCCTTCCTGAAGGTCTTGGCCACCTCGGTGCTCTTCAGGCTGTGGACGATCTGAAGGTGGAGACACATTGTTTATTAATATTATTACTACTAATGATCTAAATCAGTTAAATCAGTTGTTATTTACAGTCTGCACTGAAACAGTCTGGTGTGTTCCTCCAACCACATGAAGCTGGTGGTACCTCTGTACTTTAATAAAGAAGGAGAGTTTGAATGCAGGACTTTTACTTTGTAATGACGTACTTTTACATTCTTGTATTGGTGCTTTTACTTCAGTAAAATATCTGAGTACTTCTCCTACCGCTTCCTGTCCGTCTGGTATTTCATCAGAAACACAAACAGTTTCATTCAAAAGAGGAAACATGAAGTGAGTTTATGACATTTTAGTGAATATTTATTCTTAAACGTGAGAGACGAGGTCAGTGATTTTCTTTCACCAACTGAAAACTAAATACTTGGAGAAAATGTGGAATTAATTCAATTCTGTCCAGGCAGATGATGAATTGTTTAATCTTTAAAATGAAACTTTAAGCTACAAGTTGTCAGTTTCCTTTTATTTCAAGAAACAGCTTCTTCTTCGAACCATCAGCTGGTCAGTGACAGATGAACACTGTGTGTTTGCCTGTGTGACCTTTGACCTGTGACCTCACCTGAGTGAACTCGTCGAAGGAGAGCTGGTCGCTGGTCTTGGTCAGCTCCTGGACGATCTCTCGGACCCTGTACCCGGGCAGCGCCAGGTTAGCGGCTCTGAAGAGCTCGGTCAGCTCGGCCTTGCTGATGAATCCATTGTTGTCCACATCTGGGGGAGGACGGAGGGGTCAGAGGTCACCAATAGGAAGCAAGAAAACATAACTTTAATACTATTTTCATACCAGAGACGACGCACTTCCTTGAACGCACATTCAACCTGGTCAATGTTGATAATGTCACGTCTGAAAACTCTTAGTTCTCTCACCGATCTTTGCGAAAGCTTCTCTAAGTTCCTCCAGCTCCTCTGGAGAAATCTGCGCGGGGGTGGCGGCCATGTTGGGAACCTGAAACTGACAAAAAAAACCAAAAAAACAACATCCTCAAATTAAAAGTCCGACGCTGCCGAGACGGGACTGTCAGACTCAGTGGTGCAGAAAAGGAGGAACCTAGAGATGTTTATCTCCTGATTTTGTTCTGTGATGCAAACTGCTGACAGTTCTCAGTTCTGCTGGTCAAACACTTCCTGCTTCTGCGGCACTTCCTGTCTCATAGTGTTCCTCTGCTTGTTATTGGTGTGTGTAATAAGATCTGAGCACCTGCACAGGTAACCTGCAGCTCTCTGACTGCTGGACAATTGTCTGGAGGGAAGTTAGACTCAATAACAGTGATGTATGAATAAAACTGATTGTTCATGGTGTTAAAAAATAATCTGATACAGTAAATATAATGACTGAAAAACTGGATTTATTAATAACTCATGGCTCCAATCGAGAAGACTGGAGCATCTCAGTGTCTGAGACCGTTCTGGGATTCATCATTAGTTCATCAGATTATATGATGCTTCTCATGTCTGGAGTCCCTGAATAAATATTTGAATCAAAGAAAACTGAGACTCGTCACATCTCGTGGCTGATTTGCATTGTTTTACCTTGTTTTACCAGCACAAGTCCCAAAGTGTCACAGATATTATTACTATTAGGAAGAGGAAAAGCAGTGAGGAAATGGACATGCAAATGAAAAGGAAACTGCTCTTTTAAACATCTGATTAAAATCTGTATCCTAATTCATTTTGTGGATCCAGTTATTTAAATTTCATTTTTTCCTCTTTTTAAACTTTCACATTGATTTTTAAATTCCATTTTATAAATCTATGAGTTCATTCATGTACTTATCGACTGTTTTATGTTGTTTTTATAAACCTTTCTTTAATTTAAACTATTTATTGATAGATTAATATTTGATTTGTAAATTAATTTCATAATTGCTCTTTTAAAAATCCAACAATTAATTACTTTGTAATTTAGTATATCTATTATAAATAAATACATTTGCAAACACATTTATTTCTGCACATTTTTATTGTACAATTAGTTATTAATTAATGAAATTTGTATTACTTATTTCTGTGATACCTGTGGTCCTCCATATAAAATAACAAACAAGTAATTAAATAGAAATGAGACCAATGATTCCTGTCACAGTTACTGAATCCAAACAATAGATTTCATCCAGAGTGATGTAATAATGGAGGCTGGATATGATCAATAATAAATCAGTTAAGAAAAAGTTAAGAAAAGCAGTTTTTTACAAGTTTTATAAGAAAAATCACCTGCATTAAAATCATAAATACATATAATTTAGTCTGTAGTTTATCTTAAAGTAAAAGTAATTTTATCTTCAACTTTTAATTTGTCCAAAACTTGTTTTCTCTCACTTTTTATAAAAAATGTAAACACCATTTCAAACATGGGAAAAGATGAATTACTCCAGATGTTCATCGTTTATGAGTTCTTCAAGGTTTATTCAAGCATTACATAAATGAAGAATATAATTTAAGCAGAGTGATTTGTGATTTTTGTTTTTGAGGACTGATCAGCCATCGATACAGGAAGGGGTTGAGCATATAAATAATATATAATATAAATATAGTCATTATGTTTAGATTCTTCTTTTTGTCTAAGAAACATTAAAAAATTGTCAAAAATGTAATTGAACTGAAGGTGACATCTTCAAATGTCCAAGAGACCTAAAATACTCAATTTACAAAGATTATTTTTGACTATTTTTGCTTGAAAAAGTAAATTATTCTTATCAATCGACTGATTGATCGCCTGAATTTTTGAGCTCTAAAACAAGATGTTATACGTTATATTACCTGAATTGCAGCCATAATTTTGTGGTTGTTAAGTTAAGTACAGCTCGACACAAATGTTTAGCATTGTTTCTATAAAGGAAGGAAACAGCTGCAGAGGAGAAGGGTGAAGCAACTCTGAGAAGGAGCTGATCACATGACACAGACATTTTATTACAGCCTCTCATGATTCACTTTAACTGTGCGTTTGCAGATCCTTATTTGGTAGAGTAAAATGTGAACTGGTGCCAACAAACACACTCACACACACTCACGCAGACACACATATGTGCGCACACACACACACGCACAGCATTGAGAAAGACCTGAAGAGGACATTTTAAACCACAAAGACCGACTTCGAGCTTCAAGATGAGCAATTAAACTTCCTGCTCTGCTGGAGGAAAAATTACATAGAAGAGAAACATCACCTTATATATTACCGCCTGTGTCTGTATGAAGCTGGAGGGTAAAGTCAGAGTTAATGCATTAAAGAGCATCATATTCTGTCTATTTGTTGCCCTCTAATACTGATACTGGACAGTATCACTGTAAAATCCAATGCAGCATCACAGCTGCATAAAAAGAATGAGGAGACACAGACAAATGTAATGAAGGAGAAGTCCAGATGATTTTAATATGAGGGAACTAATTCAGCATTTGTTGATATAATTCAGTATTTGTTGATATAATTCAGTATTTGTTAATATAATTCAGTGTTTGTTGATATAATTCAGTGTTTGTTGATATAATTCAGCATTTGTTTATATAATTCAGCATTTGTTTATATAATTCAGTATTTGTTCAGACACATCAGTGACAACCTACGACTTCAGCTGTTACGGTAACGCCTCATGAATTCAAGAGCACACATCACTAATTCACTGCACATGAATTGAAAAAAAGAAAATAGTCCTCAGACTTTTTGAACTCTACAAACATGAACTGAACTGAAAAAAACCCCATTGATTTATTCAGAATATATCAGCATTTAAAAAGTATAGAAGAAGACAGAATGACTGGGTGGCTGCTCAGACCACAATGAACTCTGGGTAAACCTCCAACACCCACTTCCTCCCACTGAAGCACAGACACTTTTACATGTTGTTAAAGTTATGTATATTTAAATAGATTAATTTAAGTTAATTCATCATCGTGACCACCATGTGTTAGAGGACAAGATATATAGATATAATGGGAAATACTATTATCACATACATACATCATCTGGTTATATGAAGTCAGTTTATAACATATAGGAAATACCCATAGTAAAATTTGTAAATATATTAAAACTATCTATATGATGATTTTTTGTATGAAATAACATATTGGTTAATGATATGAATTTTATTTATTTAATAAAACAACATGCCTTATAACTTTTCATATACATTTTTTTTTTTGTTTTTCTTATTAATTTTACATATTCTATCTTTTGTATTTACTGTATGTATAAAGCAGCGTTTTATTCTTGATTTCAATGCTTTAATCTTTAGTTTCTATTTTTGGTTTTATTTATTTTTGTCTGTTTTATTGATTTTATTGTTTTAACACATGTATTTGTAATTCTCCCTGTTATAATTGCCTCAATAATTAACCTGTTGCCTTTCTTCTGTTTTTCATTGCTTTGTTTTGTTTTTATGTTTGTCACTCTGTAAGTGCTGTATAATGCAATTAATTGCAATGGTTGATTAGATTCACCACAACTTTAAGTCATGAACCTAAAGTCAGACTTTTCATATTAATGTTTAAATAAACACAAATAATCAAATTTTAATGTAAAACAGCTGAAGTTTATCTTCATGAGATCACACATGAGGCTTTAAAGGACGACATTCATCTTATCTGTATCTTTGCAGCTAAATGCAGTGACTTGTGGCAGAAGTGAGAAGTGACTTCAGTGTCTCTGCAGCTCAGAAGCAGAAATGAAACTTGGCTCTCGGATGAATTCAGCTCTGCGTCTCCTGGAGCCTAAATGTGGCCGGATGAGTCACTCTGACACTTTCGGTGCAGATGTCACTGAGCTGCTGCTCTGAGCTTCTCTTTCACCTTTTCTGTCCATGTTACCGACCTTCAGCTTCGGTTGTGAGCTTGTACCTGTGTTGTTGTAATTATTCTTTCTTTTGTCTTTGCTTTTAATTTCTTTATATTATAACGGGGAATTTGAACCAATTACTGTTTTTTTTAAATTTGGTTGTATTTTATTAATATTTGCTGTTTTTTTTATTTTAATTTTTCTCTTTTTCTCCTGGATTTCATGGTTGAATTCATGTTTTATTTGCACATCTTTTTACATGCAGAGGATTAGCAACTGCTACAGAAGCTAATGGAAATCCAATAAAATAAACATATAAACAATCTTTATTTATCAATGCACAGGATTCACTGATTAATCAATGGATATAAAATAATCACCATTAATTTAAAGATTCATTTCACACTTTAAACCAAATATTTGTTGTTTCCAGCCTCTAAAATGAAGATTATCTGTTTCTTTTCTCTTTTATTTCACTGTGCTTTGAACATTTTAGATAAAATGAGACATTTAAAGACGTCGCTTTGGGCTCGGTGAAGTTATTAATGGGTATTTTTTTGGCAGTTTAAATTAAAATTAAATTAAATTAGATTAGATGAGATTAATTTATAATAGAAATAATTGTTAGTTGCAGCCCTGCAGCCACCCAGGCTTTACTGGGAATCAAACCACCACCAGGGAAGCTTCCATCTAAATGTGGCACAAATTTTAAGCAAATTTCCTGAAAATCTTGAAAAGAAAATGCAAATTAAAGTGTGTTTGAATCTGCCACTGTTGTGTGAATATGAGCTGACTGGTTCCTGGAGATAAACAACAAATATTCTCTCTTGGAAACGCAGCTATAGTAAAATGAAGTTCACAGATCCCTGCATTCAAACCTGACTGGTGAGAAATCTCCTACGGCCAACTCTGATGTTTTGACAGGAACTAACTGTGGAACTACGGAGGTTTGTTTTTATGTAAATAAACCGTCAAAACAACGAAAACAAAACAAAACTTCTCTTCATGCAAATTGTTTCCAACACAGGAGGTAATTACAGGTGACGATGATGGGAATGTGTGTGGTGATGTGTGATGGGAAGATGACTCAGTCTGATCAGTCACATTATTTGAATCCATCAGTTTATCTGTAACTCACATCTTTATCAAAGTTAAAACTGCTTAAAGGTTGTTGTTTTGTTGTTTTATTTTAATATTGAGTCAAATTTCTCTCAGTAATGCAGAAGTGTTGTTGGCAGTGCTGATCCCACTGAGAATGAACAGCTACTGCTACTACCTCTGTTAGCTCTTGTTTATGGTCCCTCAGACTGTTTACAGCAGCTAACAAGCTTAGCATCATCTTTAGCTTCTCTGGGAGCCAGATATTTCCCTCAGGAGCTGCTGGAGACCAAACCAGAGCTAAAAGAGAGGAAATAGTGACCAGAAACACAACTCCAAATGAATGATGGGTCAGTGAGTCTTTCTGCCTCCTAGTGGTACAAAATAAATCACGTAATGCAGCTTTAAGGTCTTAAAACAGATGACAAAGCTGATGGAGCTCAATGGGAAGTAGCCTGATGTCACTAAGAAGGCAGAGCCCTGTATGATGATGCTTCTCTCCCATAATCCCTAAAAACTGCTCTGCAAGGACACAAACTACCACTCAAGACAAGGCAGCAACTTTTCTACATTTTCAACTTAAACATCTTCTTACATCTGGACTTGCAGACTGGCTTCCTCCACAAAGCTTTATCATGGGTGACGTGTTGTTTAGCAGCTATATCCAGAAGTGGGGCAAAGTCTTTGTTTTACAGGTGTGAAGGAAGAAACCTCTCTTCACTTTGTCTTAGTCCAACAGGTGAAATCAGGTGGAGGTGCTCTTTAATATGAGCTTTACATACGAACGGAGAAACAGTTTACACACGAGTTTAACTCGAGTCAAATCAGGCCAGATCTCTCCTCTTTTACTGGAACGGTCTGATCCAAACATTTCCTGAAAACACGACCCAGCCAACGACAACGTCCTCGTCCTCTTCTCACTTGCCTTGTCAGATCGATGACGCTCTTAACTTCACGACTTGTTCCATCACTACATCAAAGTTTCCCTCACACAAGTCACGAGGAACAAAGTGACAGTTCAGTAAATTTACAGAAATGACGTAATAACAAGATCTTTTTAGGTGTGTGTTTTTTAGTTTTAAAAAGTAATCAAGTAATTAAAAAACTAGACAAGAAGCTGATAAGATCTCATCACTGTCACATCATTTCATTACCTTTCGTTAACCAGGTGCATCCACTTTGAAAAGTAAGGCGCCCTTTAGTAAATCCTCATTTGGACTTTTTGTGATCGACGTGTGGATGTCTTCACCCACAGACCTGCTGCTGAATGTTTCATGGTACTGTCATTGTATTGTGTTTTTACTGTATCCTCGTTTGTGTCTTGCACGGCGTTGTGTGTATTTTTCTTGTTGAGTTAGAGGCCGTTGGTTTGTGCTATTCACTAAACACACAGAGTATTTCCTGTTTTTACTGTCTTTACATCTGAATGTGGCAATCCAAAATATCATGACGTGATAAGACACAGTGGAGAAAGTGATCTCAGACTTTTGGACGATATAAAGTCATAAAGCTAAAGTCACATGTGAGTCGTATAGAGACACCAGATTCATGACTCTAGTCCAAGTCATGTGACAAACCTCTGCACTACCAGAGGGATCCTCTCTGAGCAGCGCGGCCTTGGTCGCCGCCGTAGCCGCGCGGTATTTGCATGTGCTGAGCCTCATTAGCATGACTCACACGTGCTTGAGTTCCCTTGACCAGATCTGCTACAGCTCCACATCCTTCATCCACCAACATGAAGAGATTCAACTCTAATGAAATACTCTTCGCTGAGCTTCTCTTCATCCTGTCGCTGGGTTTTTTTGGGGTTTTTTTTTGCAGTTGAAGTGAAGCTAACCACAAACTTCCTTTTTAGCTCGCTGCAGTGGTTTAACTTCTTCTTCCTCTGTTCCCCAGCAGGCCTCGCTCTGCCTCTAACTGCTCTCTTCTTCTCATTTACACAAGTTTGAATGATTCAAATCAAACACTCACAAAGTTTTCAACATAAACAATGTAGGTTTGTTTGTCCGGTGCTGTTTTATGAAGCTGGATGATTTGTGAGCAGAGCAGCAAGAAGTTGAAGCAGCGACGGAAGCTCGGGGTTTAGATTATGAAAATTTAGTCTGAGCAAGAGTTCATGCAACAGCAGTGGATTTCAAACACAGTTACACACTCTGTCTTCTCCCCTTTGTATTTTCTACACTTCTTCTTTCACACAAACAAGAATAAAATAAATCAAAGTCCCTCTCAGGTGCTTCTCGCACCACCATGATGCCTTCAGGGAACACCCGCATGGCTCAGACGCCACATGGACTCATATTTCCTTACCCGGGAGGTGATGCGAGGAGGCTGGTGATGTCTGGGCGTGGAGGACTACTTGTTGTGTTTCTGTCGCTCTCTCTGTTCCTCAGTTGGTCCGTGTGGCTGCTGTGCTGCTCGCTGCTCGACAGGCACCGACAGCAGGCGACAACGCACGTATTCAAATCTACGAGGAAGGAAGTGACAACACAACGCTTTCAGAAACAGGAATGAAAGGTTTTGTCTTTATATGGCAATGCACGCTGGCTTCAAGGCAAGGTGACCCTCACAACCCGGTCTGAAGGGATTTTAGTGACATGTTTCAGGGTTTGAGGGGGGTCAGCGGGACTGTGATGGCGGGAGGTTTAGGTGTCTCAGGAGCAGGGGTGTTAATAGAAACCAAATCCACTTCATCCATTCAGACTGAATAAATCTGATCAAGAGGCCGAAGGGTTTATTCATCTACTCAAGCAGCCAGAGAGACAGGTGTGCAGAGAGACAGACGGGTAGATAAAGAAGCTATAGAGATATAGAGACAGACAGGTAGCTAGGAGGACATACAAGTAGTTAGAAAGACAGACAGGTAATCTGAAATGCCAAAAGTAGATAGAGATGGACAGAAAGACAGACAGGTGCAGAGACAGACAGCTAAATTCAGGTAAAAAGACAGGTAGTGTAGAGACAGACAGGCAGTCAGAGCAACACACAAGGGAAAACAATCAAAAAAACTGGAGGTTATTTTGAAGAAATACAGGTAGAAAGACAGGTAGTTAAAAGACAGGCACAGATGAACAGGCAGAGACACAGACAGGTGGTTAGAGACAGACAGGTAGTTGGAAATGCCAGTCAAAGCTTGAGATAGACAGGTAGCCTAGTTAGAAACAAGGGTGTAAATATAGAGACAGACTGGTACCGTTAAGTAAACAGTTAGATAGACAGGTAAGCAGACAGGTAGTGAAGAGTCAGACAGGTGAAGACAGACATGTATATAGAGACAGATCAAAAGGCAGAGACACAGACAGGTAAATGTGATAACTGTGGAAGAGGGCTCCATGTCCGGAGGCTGGACACACACACACACACACACACACACACACACACACACACAAACACACACACACACACACACGTGTTTGAGTTGACGGTTGCTATGACCGTTGCTAAGGAGCCTGTCTGTTGAAAGAGAAACCGAAATGAAAAAATCTGTCAAGTAAGATTGTTGTTATTATTTCTTCATTCTGGGTGATTTGATTAACGAGCTTCAGCCTTTTACTGATAAAATATTAAGTTAAATAAGATTAACTTCTTCAGTCGAGTCAAACAACTAGTTAGTCCGAGTTAGTTGGTTATGGTTAGTTAGGGTTAGGGTGCTATAATTTGTACTAAATTAAATTGATCTTACAACAAACCTGCTATTTTAACTAATCTCTATGGTGTTGATTAGTGATTGATTAATCTATATAATTGCACCATCTGTTAATTATATATTTAGTATGAAGAGTCTCTGTTAAGTCGTGTTAACAGCAGCTGGCAGGTAAATGCAGTAAAAAAGTATTTCTCTCTGAACTGAACTGGAGCAGCGTGAAACCTCAAACTTGTAGTAACTTCCACAGCTGCACGACGCTTCATGAGACTTCATACTTTGACTCCACTTCACCTCAGAGACAAACGAGTATCCGACAGCTGGATTTGGAAAGAAGGAGGTCAGGAGAGGAGAAGTTTTGTTGGTGTTTCCTTACAGCTTCATATGAAAAGCTGACACTGATAAACTCTGCTGTATTTTCACATCCTGTCTCCTGACACTCAGAAGTACAATATGACCTACATGTTCAGTAACCAGAAGCTTCCACATCATGTCCTCTGACCACATCTGGCTTCTTCGGAGGCCCCTGCCCCCGAAAAGGACCCCTCCCGTTGTGAAAACCCCTCCTGCTCCCGGACCTTCAGGTGAGCTCACCTCAATAATCCAGTCAGATTCTGTGAACAAGAAGAACAAGTCTTTCATCCACTTCACTTACTGGTCTCACCACTCCTCACCACAGTGATGCAGTCGCTGCCCCTGGATCAGGGCGGTGCAGGTACCAGGGGACCCAGCAGGCAGGTTGCTGACACCCCCGCACCGAGGGTAGCCCCACCCACACCTCTGCTGCCCGTCACCTCCAAACGACTGACGGACGGAATCACTCCTGGTTTCCCCCTTAAATCAACACGAACCCGCCCCAGGAACCCGCTGCTGGAGCTCCTTCAGTCAGGTTGATCTGCTGCTCTGTGGCATTGATTTATATAACTCAACTAGCAGCTGCGTTTTAACACCTTATTAATCACTAGTGATATCACCTACTACATCACCAACTTCCCCTATTAACCACTGTTCATCCTGTGGTGATTCAGTAATAATTTTAGCCCCTGATTTTGATTTAATTTAAGTCCTCTGACCAAAATAGTTTTTGTCAGATCTGATAGTGGTGGCTGTAGGAGCTATTTACTAGTTTGTTTGTTGGTTTTTCTATTATTTATGAATCTGTTATCTCCTGTTTTTATGTATTTCTTAAATTATTATTATTATTATTATTATTATTATTAATAATAATAATAATAATAACAGTTCAGTCTGTATTTTGGCAGATGTGCGGTTCCAAGCTCCACCACCCACCTTTTGCCTCAGCGACTTCCTTCAGATCCATAATGGCTCCCAGCACAACTCCCAGTTCCCACCAGCCTGGCTCCAGGACCAGAACCAGAACCACCATTAAGTGGAAAGACAGACAATTATTTTGTTTGGATTTATTTGTCATTATTATAATTTGTAGGTTTTCTTATTTTTTATATCAAAATTATAAAAATGAAAATAAACCAAATGTCTCTTAAATGTTATTATATACGTGTTATTATATTTTCTGGGCATCATTTTTATTTTAATATGTGTTGAAATAAATAAATAAAATGAAAAAGTCACGTGTCAATGACGTGAAGGTAAACAAACGCTCAGCCAATCACAGAGAGGCCTGTGGGTCAGCTGACGGCAGTGAAACGTCATCAGTAGTGTTGTCAAAATGGCAGGACACGAGCACCAGCACCACTTCTCCCTGTGTTTCTGCGACTTAATGAGGTAAACGTCTCCTCAGCCGCTCTCTCCTGTCTCTGAACCAGACTCAGACCTGAGACAAACCGAGGCTCTCGCTCAGACCGAGTCCGGGTCTCTGTGGCGCTCGGACGGCTAACTTTAGCCTCACTAGCAGCTACTAGGCTAATCGGTGTCACGACCACCCACAGCCGGTTCACGGTGCTCTTGTCTCCCCCTCCTCAGGTTGTTGTGGTCCCTGGTTGTGCCCTGCGCCTACCTCAGTCTGCTCCTGACCCTGGTCCTGCTGCTGGTCCTGCTGGGGGTCCGCATGTGGCTGCAGGGCCGCCGCAAAGCCCGCCGGGCTCGGGACGGCGGCCCCGCGGTGGCTTTCTTCCACCCCTACTGCAACGCCGGCGGAGGCGGGGAGCGGGTCCTGTGGTGCTCCCTGAGGGCCCTCATGCACCGGTACATGGGATTCAGCTGTCTGCCTGTCGGACTCATGGATGTATGAAGAGTTTTTTTTTTAATCATACATCCATGATCCGACTATAATATCCCATTACACTACATGGTCAAAAGTATGTGGACACCATTGTTCCCATACTTCAGTGTACTTTAGGTAGAAGTATTCAGATCTTGACTCAAGTAAAAGTATATATACGGCGTTACAAGTAAAAGTACTGCTGTAATACAATCAGGAAAATGTTAAATCTAAGTGCTGGGTGCAAAATGTCCCATGTGACTGTTACACTATTATCTATTGTATCATAACACTATAATTAATAATCCATTAATATATAATCAGTATTTTACTGTTGTATTTAGTTGAGGCGGAGCTTGTTATTTATTATTTATTTGAGTTTCATTCTGGATTTAATCTCCTGATCATTTTCTCTATAAACAGACTGATTGTTTGGTTTGTAAAGATTCAGAAAACGATGAGAAACGCTCATCATCACAATGTTTGTTTTGTCCAAACAAAACAGCAGCACAAACCTCTACAGTGATTAAAAATACATTTAAAGTATTAGAAGGAAAAGCAGCTGGAACCAGGAAGTGTTTGAACGACTTAAATGATTATCAAAATAGTTGTCAACTTGTATATCCTGCTGGGTATTTAATCTATGACAAAGCATCATACTATTAAGTACAAGTACCTCAGATTTGTTCTTAATTACAGCAGTAGTGATTACTTTCCTTCCACTACAGGGTCTTGGCCTCTTAGCGCCAATGAGGCTGCAGCGATGATATCTCATGCCCATATTAATGTAGAGCTCACAGAACATCTTGACAGTACTTGTTTAGTCTGACCAACAGTCCAAAGACTTTATCATCAAATATGACAAAGGAAATCTTCACGTCTTGCTGTTCTGCTTGAAAAGTTACTAAAACAATGAAGGTTGATTGATAATAGAACCGACTAATTGTTTGTATCATGAGGTTGTTTCAAGTGAAAGATAAAGTCGTGCAGCTACAATAGAATAAGAAATAGAGACAGTAGAAGTCACACACCTTCCAACCACTATTTTCAGGCCTTATAATAAAAGCTGACAGAAGCTCTGATCAGCCTCAATAATGTCCCACTGTGGTCTGGTGGTTTGTTTTAAAGCTGCTCGAACTTGAACCCACCACTGTCTGAATTCACCTCATTATTCCTGAAAACAAAGAACTGGAACTAACGTGAGTCGCTTTATGTTTTCCCTCCTCGTCCCAGATACCCCGGCGTCTCCTTCGTGGTGTACACGGGCGACCAGGGAGTGACCGGGGAGCAGATTCTGGAGGGAGCAAGACAGCGTTTCAACATCACGCTTCCTCGACCGGTCACCTTCGTCTTCCTGCGTCACCGCTTGCTGGTGGAGGCCGCGTCTTACCCTCACTTCACGCTGCTGGGCCAGAGCGCCGGCTCCATGTTCCTCGGTAAGACCGGAAAGAGCGTTCAAACACAATAAGAGCTAATGCAGTGTGTTGTGGTTCATTTTCAACCTCCGTGTGTGTGTGTGTGTGTGTGTGTGTGTGTGTGTGTGTTTTAGGCTGGGAGGCTCTGACGGCCTGTGTTCCTGACCTGTACGTGGACTCGATGGGCTACGCCTTCACCCTGCCAATCTTCCGCTACCTGGGAGGCTGTAAAGTGGCGAGCTACGTCCACTACCCCACCGTCAGTACGGACATGTTGTCTGTGGTCAGAGAGAGGAACCCCAGGTAACAGACACACACCTGTCATCCTATCACAGCTGTATGTACCTGTCTGGGTAGAGGTTGAAACTGTCTTCTTCCTCTTCTGTCTTCCAGGTTCAACAACGCTGACTTCATCTCCAGGAACCCCGTGCTGAGTGCGGTGAAGGTGGTGTACTACTGCTGCTTCGCCCTGCTCTACGGCCTCGCCGGCTCCTGCAGCGACGTCATCATGGTGAACTCCACCTGGACGCTGGGACACATCCTGGCTCTGTGGCGCTCCCCGAGCCGCACCAGCATCGTCTACCCACCCTGCGACGTCAGGGCCTTTCTGGACGTCCCGCTGGAGGAGGAGGACGAGGACGAGATGGAGGAGGGCTGGGAGGAGCTCGGACAGGAGCTGGGGAGTGGAGAGGAAGAGGGAGGAGGAGGAGGGGACAGGAAGTGCCACTCCATCGTGTCGGTGGGTCAGTTCAGGCCGGAGAAGGACCACCGGCTGCAGATTCGGGCGTTTCGCAAACTGCTGGACAGGAAAGGGGAGGGGCCCGGGGGGCGGGAGTCGCTGCGGCTGGTGCTGATCGGCGGATGCAGGAACCAGGAGGACGAGGAGAGGGTGCTGATGCTGCGGGGGCTCTGCCAGGAGCTGGACGTGTCGGACCGAGTCGACTTCAAACTGAACGTCCCGTTTGACGAGCTGAAGAGGGAGCTGGTGGACGCCACCATCGGTCTGCACACCATGTGGAACGAACACTTCGGCATAGGTGAGGACAACACACACACACAATGAAAACACCTGTGTCGCGTCCAGCTGAGGCTGATGAAAGTTTAGCTTACTCTGTAGAACTGGTCGTGACAAGTCTGAGAAAAAACTATTTAGAGTTCAAACCCTTTAGATGTAGGCAGCGGTATTTCTTGTTGACCTGTCGTCGTTCATCGTTCAGAGATGATAAACAGAGACAGTTACTTTCCTCTTTAGCATGTTTGCCTGTCTCTGATTCTCCCGTTAGCTCTGATGACGTGATCTCTGATGTCTGCGCTCAGCAGTAAATGTTTCTGTATGAGACCAGGTGGACATCTGTCCTCTCTGTCTGTCCCAGGTGTGGTGGAGTGCATGGCTGCAGGAACCATCGTCCTCGCCCATAAGTCCGGAGGTCCAAAGCTGGACATCGTGGTGCCGTATGAGGGCGGACAGACGGGTTTCCTGGCCGACAGCGAGGACAGCTACGCCGCTGTCATGGAAACCATCCTGGCGCTGTCACCGGCGGCTAGACTGGAGATCCGACGAAACGCCCGGCGCTCCGTGGAACGATTCTCCGACCAGGAGTTTGAGGCTTGTTTCCTCGCGGCCGTGGAGTCTCTGATGAGTAAACTGGAGCGATGAGGAGGAACAGACGAGGGACCGGGACTTTGTTTGTTTTTTTTGGGGGTGAAGCAGCGAGGGTCATATCTGTGATTAACACAAGCCAAGCTTCCAGCATTATTAGTAAAATGTGACGTGGTGTCATTCCCAATCAAAGATAACAGAAAAGGAGGCCGACACAGTAAAGAGACGTCTCTGGTGGAAAACCCAGAACTGTCCCTCTCATCCTCTGATGAATAAGCAAAAACAACACGGGACATTTCCAGTGACTCTGCATGTGTCAAACTCACATGAAGGTCGTCAGGTGTTTGGTTTTCACGATGGAAGAACGATGAGCAGAAACATGGAGGAGCAACAAACGTGAAGTTCTGTTCCTTCTCGTCCGCCACGCCACCACCAACAGACCGTTGATGCCGCGATGGGAGTTTAACATCCATCGTGGAAAAAAGACAGTTTAAATAGTTCAACGTAAAAGTCACATTTGGTTCATCAGTTTAGTAACAGCCAATCAGAAACCCCGAGGGTCAGGTGTTTAAATCTATTTCCTTTTAGAGTCACATTCAGCTTCTCATCTGCCACCACTGACACACAAAACATTGGCTTTTGAAGAAAAAAGACAATTAACCTGCAACTATTTTGATAATTGCTTAATTCTTTAAGTCATTCGATGGTTCCAGCTTCTCAAATGTGAGAATTTGTTGCTTATCTTGGTCTTAATTTACAATAAATTGAGCATATTGGGGTTTTACATATTAGTGTGGTGGTGATTTATATTAGTACTGATGTGAATTTGATTATCTGTCAGTTACTGACTCCTAAATAGATGTGACCAGGGTTGAAATGGTATTTTTCTGTGTTGAAGAAGTCAAATGATGTACATTGAAGAAGCACTTAAAGCCACGTTGTTGGGTCGAGGTCAAAGCCAAATCTCTCGTATTTAAATGTTGTTTCACTTCCTGCATTCCTGTTTGTGATGAGGTCCAGGCATGGAAATATAATCACGTGTAAAATATTTACAGAGTCTTTGTTTTGAAAGAAGCGCTCGTTCTATTTAAGTGTGTCCATGTGGAGCGGATGTTCTGAGCTTGTTTCACTGAGAAACTGAAATGATGCTTCAAATACTGCAATAAATACAATCAGCAAACACCTGACGATTCATCGCTTGTTGTTTTCTGCCAACCTGTGGCAGGAGACGGGAAACAGCGTTACAGCGAAGCAAAGGCACAAACAGAATATTATTATAGAGAGCAGCTTCTGTTTTACAATCACAATGCAAACCTGCGCTGAAGCTGATGTCAAAGAATCAGTCTGCTGATGGTTTATATTTTTCTCATTGTCAGAGAATCCTTTGGAAAACCTACACTGAATGTCTCCCACTAACAGGTGCTGTGTGTGTTTGTGTGTGTGTGTGTGTGTGTGTGTGTGTGTGTGTGTGTGTGTCACAGTCTGGTACAAGTTACTCCTCTGAGCCACAGAGCTCCAACTAACTGTTAAAACACATCAGTGACTGAGTGACATGCTCCTTCATCACCATGAACACACACACTGTAGTTTATTCTGACTCAAGTCTCACACTCACACACACACACACACACACCCACACACACACACACACACACCCACACACACACACACACACACACACACACACTGTCCTGATGCCACAAAAACTCAGGACAGCCCCAAATGTGGATTAATCCACCGCTGAAAATAGTTCCTCCTGTTTGTTCTATAAAAGCTGGTGTGAGCAGCTGTTGTAGTAAATTGCTGAGTCATTTTTAAACTAGAACCACCTCCTCGTGGTCGTATCCCTCCGCCATTCAAACTAGTTTCAGGTCACATCCCTGTTTATCCAGAGTCAGATAAAGTATCAACCACTCGTGTGACATCTTGTCATGATTGCTGTGAAGTCCTGAGTAGTGGCCAAAAAGTGTTTTTTTCTGAGGTCAAAGTGATCTTGACCTTTGACCTTTAGCCACCAAAATCTGATCGGATCGTCCTTTAGTCCAGGTGAATGTTTGCGGAAGTGCTTGAGGAAGTTTTGTCCAGGTGTTATTGAGATATCGTGTCCACAAGAACGAGACGGACGGACAACCAGAAAACAATATGGCTCCGGCTCTGACTGGCGCCGGCAGAGGAATAAAAATGAAACTACACATTTGTGAGGTGTTTGTAAAGATTTACGTCTTCAGTAGGAACCAATGGGCTCAGGGCTGACAGAGTGACATGTTGCCAGTTTGGGTCTGTACATGGGATTTGTTGAAAAATAAATAAACGCCTCAGTCTGCTTCAAAGTGCTCATCCAGTTTAACAGGGTTACGGTTCGTCCGACAGGTGTATGGTGTTAATGCAGCGACGACTCAGGTCGTCTGCTGCTGTTTATTTAAAGACGCGTTATCGTCATCAGTCTGGGACTCGTCTGAACACTCACACTGACCGTCACCTTCTTTAGGTCCGGAGGAGACGACCCCGACGTCCGCACGTGAATCCTTCAGTTCTGCGCGTCCGTCCTCGCTGTCCTGCGTCCCATCATGCACCTCTACCCTTTCCTCTGTGTTTTCTGTTTCGTCTGAGCTCCCGTCCTCCATGACAAACAGGTTCTTCATGGAGTCGGCCACCGCTTCTCTCAGCTCGTCCTCCGACTCCTCGAAGTTCCTGACGGGAGCAGAGGAAGTTAAACAGTTCACAGGATCACAGAGATGGTTCATGAAACTGATCAGTACAAAAAGACAAAGATCTTTGACATGAACAGAAGTGAGCGTTGACTTACGTGTCGTCATCGTCTGACCTCGGCTCCAGACGCTCTTCATCCATCTCCACATCAGAGCCGTCCTCCTCCTCCTCCTCCTCCCTCCTCTTCTGTTTGTCTTCCTCCGTCTTCTCGTCCTCTCCTCCGTCCTGCTCAGGTTCTAAATCTGAGAGTAAAGACACTTCAGTTCACTTACTTACCCTAAAAACCATCCAGCAACATTCAGACACAGCAGGTTAAACTTTCACACTTCCTGTACGTCAGTGAAGTCAGTGCAGTGAACTCCTCTGCTGTCGATCAGTCAGATGAGAGAGTGACGTCTGACCTGCAGTCACTGAGGCCAGAGTTGACGATGTGAGTTCAGCCTGAGCGAGGGCGTTCAGCAGGGTGTTGGGGGGGCCGTCCACCCACTGTCTGCGACCTGCCGCCTCCTCGCCTGTGGGCCAATAGGGACATGGGAAATACACGAGTCATACTGCTCTGCAACGATCCACTTTGTCTCAGCAGCAGCTTTGAATTTAAAGCTCTGTGTGATAACTTGGCAGGGGCGGCCCCTCGACAGAAGGTCAGAGGTCACAGCTGCACAACGTTGGTCTAAATAATGAGAAACATGATATAAATATGTATCTGCAGAGAATCTTCAGTAACTAATAATCGATCACTAACAGCTGAGCTGCACCTTGTTCAGCCTCGACTGCAGTGCTGTAGACGGAGTCGACGTCCATGTTGCCGAGAGCATCCAGCAGAGTCTGGGGAGTCCTCTGGCTCCACCCCCTCCTCACCTCTGACCAATCCCTGAGCTTCAACTCCTCCCCCTCCTGGAAGCTCAGAGTCCGGTTCAGAGGGTCCTCGTCCTGGTTGGGGAGTTCGGGAGAGAGTGAGAGAAAGAAAGAGAAGAAGACGAGCAGCAGCTGTGAAAAAGGAAAATATTTTACCTTCTCCTCCTCTTCGTCTCCTCTCTCCTCCTTCTCTTCCTCCTCTTCGTCTCCTCTCTCCTCCTCCTCTTCCTCCTCCTCTGCGTCGTCTTTCATCCTGTCATCATCTAATCGGATCTCAAACATGATTCCCTTCTGCAGAAATGACAAACCAAGCCAACAGTTGATCGAACTCTCATCTTTCTTCAAATTTGTGCTGTTTTCTTTTCCTGAATCAGGTGCTACAGGATTCCTTCATGCCTGTCTGACTCACAGTTATTTACCTGTCAAACACCGGGTTCGTACTGCAGCCGAATGTGTGTTTGCTCTTATCTCACCTTGTCTTTGTGTTTCCTCTCCTGCGCTCTCGTCTGATCCGTGATCTGCCTCAGAGCTGCGTCGACGTCCTGCAGCGGCAGTAAGACAGAGGAGGAACAGCTGTTACTGTGTTGTTGTGATTCTCCACCGTTCCTTCATTCAGAGCTCACGGGTCAAACACGACCTGAGTAGTTTCTTCTGAAACAACTTTATTTTTTATCAGCGGAGAACAGCTCCACGATGGGCAGATCGGGTTGTATGCATGTGTCGGAATGAGAGTGAATGAGGTGATTTACCTGTGCAGGTGCGGCGTCCTGCTGCTGCTCTTTACTGTCTGCAGAAGGTTCTGGGTCTCTGGGTTTCTCCACCACAAACGTCTCATGTTTCTGTTGCGGCTGAGGCCCGACAGAGAGCAGAGGGAGATCATATCATCGTCTTATTCTGAATCTGTGTATTGATCCTTTATTTTGAGACGCAAACAGAAGGACAAACTAATAACACACATTAACTAACTAGGAGCGCGGTGAACGGCAACAACAGAACTCAACACATCACCATCTGACATCAAATTGTTTTTATTTGACTGTAGCTTGTTGTTGTTGTTGTTGTCTCTTTTCAGACTGAACATCTGTGTATTTTTAGCTAATTGTAGGATATTATCAGCTGTGTTGTCTGTTTTGTGTTGTTTTCGCTACTGACTGTTTCAATTCCATAACACATGTAAAAGCCCAACTAGGGACAAGAGTCGAGAATTAGCAACAGCTGTAAACTCTTTGTCCCATTCAAATAAGTAAATAAACTAAATAAAGTCTTACTGCTGCAGTGATACTTTAATAAACAAGACCAGGTCAGAACATAAACCTGGTGTATGGCTGGACTGTGTCTGGTCTGAAATTGAAAACTCATATGAAACCGCTATAAACAGCTGCCTGTGAACGCCCTCTGATGACTTCCACTCTCTCTAATATTTATACTTATGACTTTAAAAGAAGGCAAAATAAAGCCTTTTGAACCATCAACCAATCATGATGTATTTTATTGTTATTATTATTATATGTCATTATTTGGTCCTGAAACACTGACGTCACAGGCAGCAGAGAAACAGCTGAGTACCTCTGCTTCAGCTCTCAGCCTCATCCGCCTCATCTCCTGGTGATACTGCTGTCTGATGAGATCCAGCTGACGCAGGTACTCCTACACACACACACACACACACACACACACACACACACACACACACACACACATGGAGTAAACCACTGAGCGTGTCTGAGGCTGAGACTTGTGGAGAGCCGTGTGGAGTCATTGGGGATGATGTCGTTGTCCCACCTGCCGTCCCTCCTGCCTCCTGTCCTGAGGCGGGTGTTGGCGCTCGGATCGTCCCTCTTCCTGCTCCTGACCTCCAGGCCTCCTGTCGCGCTCAGCTGTGCACGGCCGCAGACCCTGACAGTCAGAGAGTAAAGGTCAAAGGTCAGAGAGGTTGTGGTGCCATTTATAAAATCAGATTTAAAATAGGTTTTCCACTGTCCTTCCTGTCCTCTACTTTCTTCCTTACATGATTATTCTGGGGCGTGTCAGAGTCCATAGATGTTAAATTTGTTAAATTCCACTTTTTAATTCTGCTATTCTTTATAACTTTTGTAACGTGCTTATGTTCAACTTAACGTATGTTAGACCAGAGCTCCTTATCTCTCTCACTGAGCCCATAAAAGGATATTGACCTCCTGTTTTGGTTCTGCATGGCAGCCCTGAGGTTTACAGGCCTGAGGTCGAACCTACAGTAAAAACCCCGCTGGTACAAAGACAGCAGCCTCCGAAAACAGGTTGTGAGTCTGCGCTCCATTTATTCTTAAAACACATTTCACATTGTCGTTTGAGTCGTTCACACGCATTTCCTGTTTGTGGGATTTATCTAAATCAGAAGGATCATTGATGATTTGATAGTAAAAATGAGCAGAATGATTGATCAGAAGTATTTGAGTCAGTGTGTGTGAGTACAGACTGCAGAGCTGCTGAGCGTCTGCCTACCAGCTGTTTCTCAGCTCTCAGCTTGTACTGGTTGGCCTCCCGTCTCCTCTGCAGGTATTCATTACGAGCCGCAGCCACACTGACACACACAGAGACAGCGGTTAGTATTGTTGATGGTACAGTGTTACTGACTTTAATCAAACCCCCAAGCTACAAATTCATTAATTAAAAAACTAATTCAAACATGATAAAACAAATTAATGACTTAAAGGAAAAGTTCAACATTTCAGGAAATACAATTATTCACGTTCTTGCTGGGAGTTAGATCAGAGGATTGTTATCACTCTCATGTCTGTATGTTGTATACGAAGCTACAGCCATTTGGTGTTAGCTTAGTTTAGCTTAGCATAACAACCCCCTAATAAAAGCATAATTTACAGATTAGACAAACTAGATATAATGTGTTAATCAGTGATCTTTACAGGTGCTGGCTGGTGGATTGGCTAACAGTTCCCCCCTGTTTCCAGTCTTTATGCTAAGCTAAGCTAACCAGCTGCTGGCTGTAGCTTCATATGATTGATTTGTTTGCATATTTAAAAAAATGTGATTATAAAAAGTGTGACCATGTGGTGCAGTTTGCTGCTAGAGTTGAAATAGTTTATTTTGAATGATCAATTATCATATTGTGTTTAATCATTTTTCACCAGTAAAATTTAAAATTCCTCTTTCAGTCTTTGGACTCTTGGTCGGACAAAACAAACAATCTGAAGACGTCACTTTGGGTTCTGGGAACATTTTTCACTTTCCCGACAATCTAAGACAAAATGATCAATCGATCAATGGAGAACATACTCCGCAGATTGATTGATAATGATAATCGTTGTTAGTTGCAGCCTTGTGTGCACGGTCACTCACAGCTGGTACGGCTCCACAGGAGGAGCAGCATGGTCTCTCTCCTGAGGAGGAGGAGCAGGAGGAAGGACCTCCTCCTTGTTCCTCCTCTGAAAGGCGTCCAGCTGGGCGTGGTAGTGCTGGTAGTGGCTGACGGGCTGCTGGACATTAAACCTGCATCAGTAGTACATGTCAAACATCATGATGTCACCTGTGAGTGATGGATGATGAACTGATACCTGAGGGAGGTTTCAGAGGTCATGTCCGCTCAGTCTAATCGTGAGCCGATGTTTTTACTCGCCTTTGGTTCTGTTGCCCAGCGACCGCTCTGTGTGCAGCTGCTCTTTGATGAGGAGGCTGCAAACACACATGCATGTGGTGTTAGTACAACAGGAATATACTGTACTATAATCTGGTACAGGGTCACACACTGAGATATAGTGACTGTATATATTATGGTACACAGGGATTCAGCTCAATACTCTCTCAGCACAATGTGAACATCTTATCCATTCACTTTATTTCACATTTACATTAGATGTAAGAGAATCTGAACAATCTCTCAGCAAGAAAACAAATAAGAACATTTCCCAAAATGACAAACTGTCCCTTTAGTAAAGTTACGTGGTAACTACAGTTTTTATATAAAACCTCTGTAACACTGTGTTTCACACAGAGAACAGAAAAACTTCAAACTACATTTAAAAACACAATTTAACTGAAAATAACATGAAATTAAACTGAAATAAAAGGAGACAAACTGCAGCAGAGAAAATTAATCAAAGCAATTAGCAATTACCATTTACCAATTAGCAATAACTGAAGAAGCACTGAGATCTTTTGCTGAAGTAAAAGTAACAATAACAGTTTGGAAATAGTCTGAGGATTAAAACGTCACAGTAAGACAAGTGACTGAAAATGAATTTATTATTATCATCATTCATTTATCATTACTTTGTGTGGGGCAGGGTTGTAGACTCGGAGTGGGACTCTCCAGTCTGGTTTAGTGAGCGGCCTCTTCGCGGCGGCCCCGGGCCCCTCTGCTCCTCTGGACTTGTGTTTCTTCTCTGGACGACAGCAGAGCCTCAGGTTAGATTAACAGGAAGTGGACGTTCGTCAATTACTCATCAGTTGCTTTTTAACTAGTGTCCTATATCTGTTTTCCTCGTGTATATTTTGTCTGGTGTTTGTACTTTTGCTTCTATTTGATATATTTTAGATTTTTATTATTTAATTTGATTTGATTCATAAATCTCCAAACCACCTCACACCTCTGCCTTCATTTACTTCTTGCAACTACCTGATCTAATAATCATGTAACCTTAGATATTCAACATGTCCACGGTAATCTACAGAGGAAACTGCAGTAGTTTCATGTATTAGACGCCTTTTAAATGAACTAACTACAAGCTGGATTCTTTCATTGGGGATTTTATTATTTGTTTTTTTATTTTATTTTTTTATGAGTCTTGTAATTGTTTTAATTAATTCTTTGCTGATTGTGGTTGTCTGGTCTTACTGTCGTTCTGTGTGGCTGTGACAGTTCAACTGTCCCTGATACAGTTTTCACCCATAGGTGGCATCAGCTGCCTGTTCAGTCCGCTCTTCCTGTTCCTGTTATTCTGTTTAAAACAGTCAGTGGCTCAAAGTTTAAAAAGTTTTCATTCTAGTTTTTGTCTCTGTATAAACCATGAAAAAATACGCTGTGAGTCAGAGCAAAGACAAAAGATGAGACAAATGAGTCAGCTAACTGTCGTGAAGCTGACCAGCCAGTAAAACCAGACACTGAGGCAGCAGTAACTTTGTGTTCTGATGTTACCAAAACACAACGTGCGCCAAGATGTGACGCGATTACAATCAACCCAGTCAGGATTCAGGATGTGGCCGAGGAGAGAGTCGTGTTTCCCTGCAGTTCATCACATGTGTTGAAGGGTGGCAGCTGGAGCGGAGCCAGGAGCAGCAACCTGAACAACAATCCATCTGGACGCGTTGCCAGGAAACAGCCGCTGGGTGGCGCCAGATTCCACATTCAACGCCCTCGGCCAACGCCATCGCCCTGAAGGCTGCAGTTTCAGGTGCAGGTGTCTTCAATGTTTTGTCCACTTCATCTGCAGCTAAGTTCTAAGTCAGAACTCAGCGAGCCCTCCTGTACCTGCTGTTACCTGCAGGGGTTGGATTTACTTCTTTCCACCTCAACAATCAACAAAACACAGAATCTGCTGAAACGTTTTCACACATTTACATCTGTATTTCACTGGGGGAGACTAAATGTTAGAAACACAGCACAGCTCAACAGCACCACAGACCACTTCCTGTAAAATGATCAACACCTCCCTGAAACAGTTTCAACCAAAGACCATCAAACCAGAACGTCGACGTTCACACCCATACACTCATCTTCAAACTCTGCCTTCATTTTGATCTCAAATACACAACTGCAAAGTGTCGTGACTGAGTCTTGCAGGTTGTGACTCTCTCACAGTGACAACATCTTTCCACAGACAGACATATTGCTCAAAACTGCCTCGGGGGTAGTTCCTGCTACAGTCGGTCTCTCCAGTACCACGCAATTTACCACGACGACACGTACACACTCACAATGTGAACTCAACACCAGCCGCACGGCGGCACGGCTGTCACACAGACCGGACATTATGACCTTCACGCAGGAGGATTTACTGCAGGGCTGTTGGATCAGACCGATAATAAACTCATGTCGGGTGTGTGTGGTGTCACATATTCAGGTGTGTGCGGTATCACCTGCTGTGTTTGCCACTCCTGCTCCTGTTTTAGCGGTTCGCGATGCTGCCGCTCTGTTTCGACACAACACCGTGTGGCTTAACTCCTCCTGCATCACCTGCATTCACAGGAAACCACACGCACACACACACACACACACACACACGCACACACACACATTTTGACACGTTGATGCTGAAATCTAAACATGATACTGAAAACCATCCATCTGAACTCATGCAGTCTGATTAAATAAAGTCACTAATCAATTTCAAGTTGTACAATGTCAAAAAACATTTTCAGATATTTACACTTAGTGGCCACTTTATTAGGTACACCTAGAAAATCTAATGCATTCCAGATGACACTGTTCAGTCAGAGAGGTTTCATCTTAACTGTATTTATTAAGTTTGAAGAGCTCTTGATCACTTTCATCTAGAATGTAAAATCAATGGCAGATCTGTTGTGTTGCATTAAAACATATCAGTGTAGTTTAGTTTCTGGGGTAAGTGTATATTTTTTAAGGATTCACAAATTCAGCACCCAACTTTTAAAAACTCTGTTCAAGCTGTTCACACACAACGAGCTCCACGACTTCAAGTCAGGTCAGGAAATGTAGTTGCTCAGTTTGGCCTGATGAAATTCTCACACTACGAGATCTACAATCCAGGTGATTGACATAATGCATGAACAGCTGTCACAGCTACATGCCCAACACCTTTTAATTACAAAGAAGCACTAATAATTCTTCCTGTGGTTGTTGAGGTTGACAGGAGGAAAGCAGCCTGCGTGAGCCGTGTGGGTGGGGACAAATGGAAAGTGAGTCATATTGTTTTTACTTAAGTGTGATAATTAAAGTGTTAAAACGATGCTGGTGGTGATCAAAAATTCAAATCGTTCAATTTTGATGTGTTTAAGTGATTTATATTTGTCTCAACAGCCTGGAGAAGAAGCCAAGATGGACCATTCATTTTATTATATATATATTTATTATATATAGTAGTTACCATACACATAAAATCTACATAAGTTACCATTTCATATTAACAGGAACCGCAATACATGTGAGATCAGTTGTCAATGGCTTCGACTTCATCATGCCACTCATATGTTTATTTTGGAGCCGTTTCACTGATGTCCAACAACAGGAAACTCACAAATCAACTGTATTCAGTCTGAACACGGTCTGCTTTGAGTTTAAACCTGCTGAGATCAGTGTGTCGTCTCTGGGGTTAACCGGTGACTCAGTGAATCAATCAGATTCATTACCTGCGGGTCCAGATGTTTGCTGATGTGCTTCTCCAGGAGGGGACGCCTGAGGACAGAAGAGACCGAGGGACGGTCTCGGGGGTTGACCTGAAAAATGTGCGTGTGTCATAATGAAAGTGAAAATGGTCAGTGAACAACAAACAGCAGAGTCTTTCAGGAAGACGTGTTTATAATTATTCAATCATCCAATCTTGTTTTATCCTCAAAATACATCTGTTCAATTCTGTGTCGGACACTGTGTCTTCTAGAGACACTGAAGCTGTTGTGCCCACTTGACCTGTGGCACACTGTGGTGCAGGATGTGAAGACTCTGACACTGCACTCAACAACAGCAGAGAAGTGAACCGGTCAAAGGTTAAATACATGTGAGAGTTTGGTGAAGTCTGATCAAAGGTTCCTGTAAACACATTAAAGAGGTGGAAGGTTTTGAACCTGTTTATAACCTGACAGTGATGAATCAAGAGCCTGAGTGTCTGCAGTCAGACAATAAGAGCTTCCTCGTGTTCAGCCCAGGATCACATCCCGAGCAGCTTCCTGTCATTCAACATTTACACTTTCCTCTTTAAAAACGCTCCTTTCACAGTTTGAACCCAGAGAACTGAGCAGGTGATTAACGGAAGCTTCTCTGACTCCGGTGAACTTTTAACTAACCAGTGACTTCTCACGAAAACATGTTACAATAGCTCCCCGTTTGCACTTGTTTTAATGGTTCCTGCTCTTGTATTTTAACAAAAACAGGCAAACCCACAGATCTGAGCATCTGTTCACCCACACGGTAGAAATAAAGGGAATCAGGTAAAAGAAACGTCGCCGGTGGTTGAAGATCCTTCAGTAAAATCCCGAGACAATGACGTGAAAATACGAGTAAAATACAAGCAAATGCTGCATAAGTAAAACTACATAAGTATCATCGGTAAAATGTAGGTAAAGCACCAAAGGTGAAACTTCTCACTATGACTGGTCTCTGATTCTGACATCATCAGATCATTGATCCTGAGTCATTTCACTGTTGTAGCTCCTCCAGGTTTGAGCTGCTTTAACTACGTCACCAGGTAACGCTGAGGGGTCGTCACGTGATTCACGGGAGAGGAGAGAAGAAGAAACAAAGTTCAGATTCAGTAAAACTTATTAAAATATTTTTAGTTTAAGTCTAAAGCAGCAAAGAAAATGAAATACTAAAGTCCCTCAAGTCATTTTAATTACACAAATTCTTCTGCATCCACCACTGAGGCTGAGTCATCAGTCAAGTCTGAGTCATTACTCACCAAAGTTCAAGCACCTGATGTTCAAGTTTGATTCAACAGTTTGAAGTCCAGCTGTTTAAATCTGACTCGCTGCCGTTCAGCTACAAGTTCTGCACCTGCTGTTTCTACTGTTCACTCACACACGCACCCTGAGGATGGCGAGAGGACTGACCTTGAAGAGTTGGGTGACCAGCAGGCGAAGGTCGTAGGAGTAGCGGCTGGGCACTGGGTTGTAGCGCCCCCTGCAGATTTTACTGACCAACTGCCGCAGACTGCTGCCCTCAAACTGCAGGTGAAGACAGGTAGATAGATACAGGTAGATAGATACAGGTAGATAGATACAGGGAGAGTGACAGAAAATGAGTTAACTGGCAATTATCTAGATGATTCATTAATCATTGACAGACAGAGGCAACAAAGGTCAACAAAGGAAAATAAATGGCTGATTAATCGATAATGAAACTAATGTAATAAGTTCGTTGATTGGTTGGTCACCTGCTTTGTTCTAGACTGAAATATTTCAACTTCTATTGGATGGACTTTAATGAGATTTTGTACAGACGGTTGTATTCGTGGTTTCCAGAGGATGAATCCTACTGACTTTGATGATCCTCTGACTTTTCTAAATGTTATTCTTATTAGTTAGTTGCAGCAACATTTTAGTGAACCTCCTATTTACCATGAGTGAATTGGCTCTACTATGAGCAGAGGAACTACATTAGCCTTAGCTCGGTGTTAGCGGTGTTTCCAGCTGTGTGTGTGAAGCAGCTGCTGATGTTCTGGGTGTGGTGCAGCTTACTGGATGCCTCAGGGTGCAGAGCTCATACAGGACACATCCCAGAGACCAAATATCCCTGCAGATAGGACACACACACACACACACACACACACACACACACACACACACACACAGACATTTGCATGATGAAGAGAAGATTTTAAATGCAATCTGACATTAATCTCAACCATAACAGCTTCACACACCGACTCTGAATGTGCTCCAGCTCGGTGCTGATGTTTTGACTCTCGACAGATTCAGGGAGTGGATCTATGAAGTCAACATAAAACATCAGCTTTGGAACATCTTGTGTAACTTGACATGTCTCTTGTTGAAACAGGATGCCGGGGCAGGGCTTCGCTTCATCCCCTGTCCCCCTGAGCTAAAGTCATAAACACCAGGAACAAAGCCTTAATGTCAGAATGTCAGAATCCAGAGCAGCGAAGTCTCCAATCAGAGCACAGCTACCGACAGAAAAGTCATTTCTGGGGGAATACGACTGCTCTGGCATTTGCTTTTTTGGCCGGGAACCAAGTATGTGCATGTGTGTTTTCTCCTGTTTGTCTATCTTTGTGAGGGCCTATTAAAGTTTCAGAGTGAGGACATTTTCAGAAACTGAAGACATTGTCTCTTCTTCAAAGGACTGTTTTAGACTTTAGGTTTAAGGTTCGAAGTAGGTTTAGGTGAGGGTTGGGGGTGGGAATAGGAGGGGCTCGGGCATAGATTATGTCTCACAAGTATAGAAATACAAGCATTTCTTTGTGAGTGTGGGAAAGAGGAAGCCACCCTGACCTCAGCTGTATGAGAACAACACAGCAGAAGAGAACAGACCTGAACTCGGAGAGGCGGGTAGACTAAGTTTCCTGTCAGTGAGCGAGTGCGTTCGTCTCTGTCTGTGTTCGTACATGTCGTTGAAATGAACACCCCTCTGAGCGCAGGCAATGGCGGTATTACCGCAGCGCTCTGATCACGCCCACGCGGCCGATCCACGGTCACAGTCGGGGACGTGTAGAGACTCTGTGGGGGGAACATCCTCTCTGAGCACAGGGTCAAGGTTCATTTTGATCTGAGGTTACAAGAGAAAAGGGCAAACCCCTCCCCTGAACATCGACTGTCACTGTAACCAGGAGCAACAGGCCTGTCCTGCACATGGGTTAGCCTTCAACCTAAAAGCCTTTCCTCCTCTAACAACTACAGCTAAGCAGCTAAACACGGTGACGTTACACTGAAATGAGACTGATCTCTTTGGTTCCGTCCAAAACTAGATCGTTTCTGTCAGTCAATATTTAAAACCTTCTCAGATGTTTTGGAGTTACCCATAACCCAATCCTCTGCCATTACTGCAGTATTTGGAGTAACTCCACAGGATACACGTCTTAAAAAAAAAGATATGATAGCTTTTGCATCTCTTTCAGCTCGACGACTTGTACTGCTGAAATGGAAGGATGAATTTCCTCCAGCTTTTTGTCTATGGATTAAAGACCTTATCCACCATCTGACGTTGGAGAAAATTCACTATATTATCATATACTGATATCTGTTTGTACAGTATATGTAATTAGTTAGGAAATCAACTCAAGACGACACTGTCTTTGTTTAACTATCAGTGATTCGTTTCATTCTACTTGACTTTAAATGCCAATAAAAAAACATTGAACGAAAGAAATAAGACTGATCTTGTGTTTCTTTACTAGGACTAAGACTCTGCACTGCATTACAAGAACAACACTATGTCTTCATTTCCATGTCTTCTACATGGACGGTGAGGTGTGGACGACTTTCCCCTGGGACATGTAGCTTTAGCCTCCGTCTGTTAGCATGTTGCCATCAAGTGCATATTTATGACCCATTTATTAGATTCTTATTTCAAAACAACTAAAAAAGTTTTCAATTAATTCACGGAGCTATCATTAGCTTAATTAACCCTTTGCTACAGCTGATTAGATCTGTCAGTGTCTGTCAAGTGTCACTGGGTAAAACTAAGAAACTGCTTTTCTGTCTGAAATCAAAGACCCAATGTTTCAAAAATCAGAAGAGAAAAGATGCTGCTCCTGCTTCAGAATTCATCGCAGTAAATCATAAAACTAAATCTGGCTGGAGACGCAGCGGGACACCGCACAACTGACGAGACACTGAAACACAACCCAGAGATTTATGAACTTTGGCTGTTTTGCTGTCTTTTTTTCATGAAAATGAAACCAACCAAAATATTTTGTCAGTGCAACTGTCATATATCATTTCTCAGAGCAGATGTGATGTTATTGAATACTATGACTTGTCTTTTAGAGACTGGTGTTACCAGTAAGCAGACTGCAGACTCTGGCCCCGCAGTTAAAAACTAATGATGCGTTTATTACTTGGTCAGATGCTCAGATTTCAAAACTCACTCTCTGGTTTCAATAAAATGCTGCACCACATTCTGCTACACAAAGTTCAAATCTCAGTCTCAGTCATGCCAAGACGATCAATTGACCACACTTGTATTGACTTTTCATTTTTGTGTCCACTACAAGCCACCGTAGCTCATTCCAGAATGAAAGGGGGACGTCAAAGAAGAAGTGACTGTGGATGGTTCTGGTTGTGTTTGTGTTGTGACGGCCGTACGTACGTCTTGTTGTTGTACGGCCGACTCTCGCAGATCTCCGGGGAGAGGTAGTACGGCGTCCCGACACACGTCCTGGCCAGCTCCATGGTGCTGCACAGCCACAGTTAACAAACACAACACAGTCAGTCAGGATTCAGTGTGGAAGGTAACTGCAATTCCTCAAGTCTGTCTTAAAACAACAGCCAGGAGCCAGTTTTCTCATGCTGTTATCATTCCTCCTGCTCATACTGGCCATGTTCATTTTTTCATATTCAGGTTCATCAGAGGCCAATATTTAGGCTCCGGTCTGAGTATATCAGATCAGGTGGACATCTTCCAAAGTTCCAGTCTTTCTGTGTTAACTCACTCTTTGCGTTTCCTGCAGCGGCGAGATAGTAACGTAAAGAGAAACTAGAGTCACCGCCTCGTGGTCGTATCCCTCCGCCAACCAGCCAAGTGTCAGGAGACATGGTCACAGTCTCTCCTTCTTGAGTTACAGTGTTGAATAATGGCCAGGGGTATTTTAGCAGAACATCATGATGTCACAGTGAAGTTGAACTTTGACCTTTTGGATATAAAATGTCATCCCTTCATTTCATCCTTGGAGATAAATTGCGTCATAATTAGTGAATGAATTCATGAGTTAAGGCCAAAAAAGTTTTTTGTGAGATCACAGTGACCTTGACCTTTGACCTTTGACCACCAAATTCTACTCAGTTCATCGAGTGCAAGTGAATGTTTGTAGCAGATGTAATGAAATTCCCTCCGGGCGTTCCTGATATATTACATTCACAAGAATGTGAGAGCACTGTGACCTTGAACGCTGACCTTTGACCTCTGACCACCAAAATCCAAGTTTGTGCCAAATTTGAAGAAGTTCCCTCGAGGCGTCACTGATCTAACGCGTTGACGGGAATGGGACGTACGGACAATCTGAAAACATGACGCCTGTGTCTCTCACTGTCGCCGGTTCATGGTGACGAAGGAACATGTCGCCCAGAGCAACAGTGTGGCTCCCCGACGTGTTTTTGGAAATAATGGAGCTCTACTATGTTCTGGTTCACCTTCACCTTCACATGAAAGGTCCCAGGCCAGAACAGACGTACACAAAAGTATGTGGACAACCCTCATAGTGTACATGATCCCTCACAGGCTTCCCACCAACTAACTGCCAGCTGTGTTTAAAGTGGTCGTCCAAGTCACACCTCACTTCTTCCGTTTCTCAGTCTTGTTTATTTATTTCTTTGCTTCTAATTTGCTTCTCTGCTGTCACAGCTGACTTCAGACCAAATGAAAGACAGACCTTTTTATTTCCATCTACTACATCAGTGATTTTCAAGTTTAAATAGCGACATAATCTCTTAAATAAATAAAACAAAAAAAGTGAAACAAAGTATGTTTTCTACAGAATTTATTTTATTTTCTATTTATTTAATTCAAATTGTTCATAATTAGTTTCCTTACCTCTTTGTCCTTCTTCCTCCCTAAGATAAATAAAATCTTATTTTATCTAGTGTGACAAAACCTTAAAATACATGCATGCACTCTGTGGTATTTACAGGACACAGCTTTATTTTATCGTGAGATCAGTTTCCTTTTGCAGTCGAACAGGCTGACCATTATTTCCACAACCATGTGTGTTTACATGTCCTGGTCCACAGTTTGTGGAATGATAATGACTTGTTTGGAAGTCTTCCATGTGTTACAGAGCGCTCAGTGATAAACAGCTGCACTGTCACTGTGGGTGTGGGTGTGTGTGTGTGTGTGTGTGTGTGTGTGTGTGTGTGTGTGTGTGTGTGTGAAGATGACACTGACTTACTTATTCAACATTCTTGCGATTCCAAAGTCCCCCAGCTTTGCTTTCATCCCTCCGTTGGTTAGGAAGATATTCTGGAGCAGAGGGAGAGCAGGAATGAAAGCACATCTGTGTTTCACCAGGAAAACAGTGACTGGGCATGTATCATGTTTGTGTGTGTGTGTGTGTCTGCATGTGTGTGTGTGTGTGTGTGTGTGTGTGTGTGTGGAAACAGATATGATTGATGAAAGACGGTGATGGCTGCGAACAGAGACGCGGTCTGTGGACGGTCGTGTCGAGTTATTCTGGGAGTTGGCTCACAGCGAGGTCTTTGTTCAGAACAAAGCCGAGCTCCGGACAGTTCAGCCGTACAATCCCCTGAACTCTGTAATGATAATACTCGTTCATTAAACAGCGTAACCTCGGGGGCCGTTGATAATGTTGTTTATCGTGTACAAGTTCAACCATGAATGCATGATGTACAGTCAGCGAGTTACAAGTCCCTTTCTATTTTCAGTGTCGAATTTCAGCCTCTGTGGACGGGAGAGGCGGCTGCAGGACGTTTGTAGGGAAAAGCTCACGTTTATGTCAGTAACAGTGGAATCGACAGTGGGATCAAACCATGCTGCAGCATTGCACTCACAAGGCCAAAATCATGTTTTGTGAAGTCCCAGCAACCTTGACCTTTGACCACCAAAATCTAATCAGTTCATCCTTGAGTCCTAACGAATTCCATCGAGGCCTTACTGAGATATCGTGTCCATGAGAATGGGAAGGACGGACGGACGACCCGAAAACAATATGTCTCCGGCTCTGGCTGTCGCCGGCAGTGAATGAAGTGGATGTGTGAGTGTGTGCAGCAGTGAAGCGGGACAGTTACCTGAGCTTTGATGTCTCTGTGGAGAATCTTCCTGTCGTGAATGTGTTTGAGGCCCAGACAGATCTGAACGAACCACGCCACGATCTGAGGAACACACAGCTCACTTCGTCCTCACAAGTGAATAAATGAATTTCAGGTGTAGAAATCAAAGTGCACAATTCCTCACAGGCGTGTGTGTGTGTGTGTGTGTGTGTGTGTGTGTGTGTGTGTACCCGCTCCTCAGTGAAGGGGACTCCTCTCTGCATGTTGATCTTCTTCATCAGATCTCCTCCATCACAGTACTCCATCACTATATACAGGCTGTCCCCCTCTATACAGACGTACAGTAAACAGTGTGCAATGTGACATAGATGCAAACAACAGCACATGACAACATGCTCACTGTGGAGTCACACTCACCTTGAAATGAGGTGGTGAAGGAGACAATGTTTGGGTGTTTCATCCTCGACAGCAGCGTCACCTCTTTCTTTGACGCTTCCTTTTCCCTCGCTGACATCTGAGCAGGAAATTTACAAACTAACAATCCAGCACTTAAACTCATGTGATGTGTAAATCAACATTAACCTCAAACAGCTGGGTAACAGCTGGTTATTTGCCAGAACTAACAAGTCACTGCACCCAACCAAGAAATAGTCCCAACACCCACCATTAAACAGCAGTAGCTTCATATTAATCAGACAGATGAACGGTGTGAATCTTATCATCTTACTCTCAGCTAGAGAGCAAATAAGCACATTTCCCAGAGTATCGAACCATTCCTTTTAAATAAACCAACAAATAAACAATAACTGTACTGCAGGTGAGCTACAAGAACATGTGTTGGACAGAAACTGTTCACATGCTGCCCTTGTTACCTTTCTGAGGTTGACCTGTTTGACCACACACTGCCTGTCTCCACCTCCACCTTTGTCTCTGACCAGGAAGGCTTTCCCAAACGCACCCTCTCCGATCTGACGGATGACCTCATAGTTGTTCATAACACCTGGACAACACCTGGAACAAGAAATGGAACACACAAAAATGAGGCAAAGTATGAATGATAATCTACCAGAATATGTTTGTTGTTGATTTTGACACTCCAACTAACAATTATTTTTATTATTGACTTTTTATGTGTTCAGTTTTCAGTGATGTAAACCAGAGAAAAACTGAAAAATTAATCTTCAATATCATCAAAATAGCTGCTGATTAATTTTCTGTCAATCAATGAATGGGCTTATCAACCAATCATTTTATGGCTAATGCTGTGTTTGATGTATATATCCTGCATTTTTAAATGAATTGCACTTAAATAACGAAATTTATTTTTCCCAGGAGTTAAAATGTAACATGTAAATAACAACTACAGTTTTCAGTTAAATGTAGTGGAGCGAAAAATTTACAAAATTTAAAATAGAAGTACTCAAGTAGCAAAAGTACAATTACTTTCGGTAGTTTAAGTACCGCACCGTTTACTTTCCACCATCGATGATACTGCAGATTATATTCCTCCACATTAACCGGTGGATTGAATACAATTATTAACGCCGAGTAAATTTGATGTTATTTTTTATGTTATGACGTATTTTACGTTCATAAAAATCGATGAAACTCTTTCACAGTTTAAACACCAAAAAGTCCGGGCGGAAATAGCCCGTCACCATGGAGACGGATACACATTCGGCTAGCTTTCAAATTAGCATGCTAACTTAATTTCACCGTCGATAGCATAAACGCTAATTTTTCCTGATTTCAATGTCAGATAAAAGTCTATAATTACCTTTTGAAAAGCTGTCCTCTTCTTGGAGGTAGAAGTCACACTGAAACACAGCGGCGGCGGTGAGTTATAATGTCCTGACGGTCTGAAAACTGTCTGAAAACGTTTGTCAACTACGGCAAGCGCGAAGGGAAACCAAACGGAATGCTGGGAGTTGTAGTTGAAGTTTTTTTTTCAAAGCTCAATCACGCTGCTCTTTTGTGAGCAAAAACAAGATGAGAGTCAATTTTTACAATTTTAACGAGTGACAGTTTTTGTATTAATTTGCTGCATGGAATGCTGGGAGATGTAGTTCAAGCAGTTTCTGTGGCTCTTTTATCAGTATTTGAACAAAAAAATACACAACTCTGTTTCTCAAACAAGTCACTAAAGTAGTTCTATAATAATCCCCAGGAGTGGAAAGTACATTTACTCAAGTAGCATATTTAAGTAAAATTTAGAGGTACTTACACTTTACCTGAGTACTTCAAATTTATGATACTTTGAATTAGTTACAGTTACTTTGTTTTCACACACAAAACATGTGATCATCTTATAAATATAATAATAATTTTCCTTCTCCTCACTTTGTTTCTGTATTTTTTAACTTCTTAGAATTGTTACCTTTTCTCTCCCCTGTGCATTAATTTCTCTTTCTTCATTCTTCATTTGATACACTTATAAACACATGTGGCTTAACTGTTACTTCTCACAGAGGCTCTGGCCCTGGGCCCCCCAGACCACACAGACCTGTTTGGTAATCCATCCATGGTCTATAGATTGGGGGTTCAACTCACTAGTTAAATCATATTAATTGGAGATCATACCTTTAGTTTTTGAATATATTATGAATTTTAATCTGCAAAGTACTCTCTGAAATGTTTTTCACTACTTTCCACCACTGCTGATGTCTCAACAAACGTTAAATAGCTCCATCTTATATGTACATGTGTGTATATGTAGGTCAGTATGAAAGACCAGCCCAGACACACAGACAGCATCAGTGCAGTGATGACGCTGACACATTCATCAGGATAAAGTGGGAGTGTACTGTGAGGCTGCAGTTATCTCTCACCTGTCCGGCCTGTAATCGGAGCCAGAGGCTTCACAGCGAGAGCAAGAGAGAGAAGACACGATGCTTATTTAAATCCTCCGTACAGCAGCAGAGGTTTGGTGCTTTATTCACAGTCACAGATCATGTTGCTGCTGTCAGATTTTAGCCATCACACCCCAGAATGATATGCCAGGCAGCCATCGTGTGTGTGTGTGTGTGTGTGTGTGTGTAGGCTGTATCTGAAACACTGTGATGTAAATATAGTAAATATCATCCCATATTACATTTTCAGTTGTGGGTAAAGAACTCAGATCTTAATTAAATACTTGTAAAAATTATTCTGTTACAAGTAAATGTTCTAAATATAAAATTGTAGATGGACTGATATATATTATTTGATAAATTCATTAACATGACATATGTTAGTTGATTAATCTTCAAACTGAAGTGTAAAAATGTAAATATCCTGTAATTTCACTTGCCTGCGCCTGAACAGGGGAAAGAAATACTCTGCACATAATCCCAAAATAACATCTGATTTTAGAATCTACATCAGTTTTACTGGCCAAGTGTGTTTATATATTTTGTATACAAGGGATCTGACTCTGGTTTCCAGTGGCTCTCATTGTGCTCACACACAGTACACAGCACCAATAACAATGTCCAGGGAGATACACATGGAGATACAGCAAAACCAGGACAACAAAGCCCAGCAAAAATAAATAAACTCAACCAGTTTCTGAAGTTGTAAATAAGGAAGCAGGTGGTGTAAGGAATGCTGAAATAACTATAACTAAGTGGGTGGTGTAATAAGTTGCTTTACATAAACACAGTAGGCGGTTCTGTACAGTATATGCATGTATGCGTGTTAATTGCAAACTTCATGTGTGCTAGCCTAGCATTAGCTTACAGTGTTTCCAGTGTGAGCATGTCTCACCTTCAACATCTGGCAAATTCATCTGCCCGTTGATCAAAGTGGTGAAAGGAAAGGCTTCCCACCCTCAGTGTGACGTCAGAGGAAAATGGCCGCCACGTGAATATGGTCTATTCATACAGGAACTGCAGTTTTATGACACCTCCATGTTCGCTACATTTTGCAGGGATGTTTCATAAATCTGGAGGTGTGCAAGGCCTGGATGGTGATGATGGTGGGAAGGTTGGCACCAGAGGTCATCTCTGCAGTCCTGACTGTCCGTCAGAGTCTGTTCTTGTCTCGTTCAGTGGCTGAGACGGAACCAGACGGTGATGGATGCGAGACTGGATGATATCAGTGTAGCACTGGATCAGCAGCTGCTGAGGCAGGTGGAACTTCCTGAGCTGGAGCAGGAACTACATCCTCTGCTGGGCCTCTTGACTGACGTGGATCACCTGGACCTGTAAAACTGAAGTACTCAATGTACCTGAAAACAGTTTTTAAGTAAATGCACTTAGTTTTGTTTCATCACTGATTATTTCACTGCAGTTTTTATCAAATGGTTGATTTAGTGACGGATGTAGAGCTTCAGTCTGCAGAGCAGGAGTTATATGATCAGTGTGCTGCTCTTCACGACCTTCCCTCTGATTCCTCAAGGTGACCTCCCACCACTGACCACCTGGCCCATTTCCCATCATCCCCCTGCGCGAGGTCCGTCTGATTAGTGCTTTAATCAAGAACAAATTTCCACCGTGATCGAATGACACGAAGCCTGAGCGCCTGCTGTGACAGCTGATCCCGTGTCAGTCCTCTGAGGTGATGACTTCACACATGCAGTCATGTGTCATGCATTCAAGCTCCGACTACAGCAGTAGTGTTCAAAGCTTCATGTACTAGATTTTTCTGCAGTAAACTTTCTCCTGTGACTGATTCTTTCTGACATTGTCAGTCCTGAGTCATCAGTGTGTGAGCAGCATCTGGAGCATGCTCTGCTGCACCAGCACTTTCTGCCATGTCAGCTGTGTCCTGCTGTGTGACATGAACGTGTGCACATTTCCCATCCTGGGACAACAGACTATCTATCTGCTCTCTGTCTAAAGTGCATTGTCACATACAATGGAAACACTCGAGTACAAGTTCCTCAGAACTGTACTTGTGTAATTTTCTGTCCTGACCATCAATCAATCTATTGTGGGTTTCAGATTCATCACAAACAAAAGAGGCAAAAAGTAGATAAAATCCAGTGAGAGTCACTGGACAGTTGTTTTAACTTTTTTCATTGTTTCTCCTTTATCTTAATTTAAATTGACATTAATTTGGCTGAATGTTCTGTCACAAGTACAGAGAGTACAAGAGCTACATGTCATTAAAACTCAGAACAAACAGATGCACTTAGAAGAGTCGTTTTTGAGAGTTTTAAACGTGTAACTTTATTGTAAAACACTGTATTCACGGTCATGTGCATTAAGGTTGGTGAAGCTGTCCACTTCCTGTCGGAAGTCTACAGACATGCGGGTAGCTCTGTGAGCTAAATGCTAATGTACATGCTAATTGCTGATTTTACATCTGCACAGAAACACATTTCATATTTCTACTCCATCACATTTCAGAAGGAAAGGTACTTTTTTACTCCGCCACATTATCCTGACAACATTTGATCAGCTTCTAAAATATGGTGCATTATTACAGATTAAAGACTTTGCACACACACACACAGCTGTGTTTCAGTTATTGTGGCTGATCACATCTGCTCAGCATGGGGGCTTCATAATTCAACAACGTGAAAGGAGCCGTTACTGCTTCTGCATTTCCGGTCATAAACCAACATAATGGACAAATTCAAATGTGACCTGATGATGGTGCTAAATAAAAAGTCAGAGGATCAGCAAAGTCATGACATTTCATCCATCAGGTCAAGTTGACAGTGAAAACAGGATGAAAAGCAACTGAGCCACTGGATTTGTTTAAAAAACTAGAATCATATGAATGAATGAAGTGCCAGTTCAGTAAAATGAAAGATAAAAACCCCCCAAAAAAACCAAAGTCCCTCCCTTTGATGAGTTCTTCAATGAATGAGTCAAAGGGAAAAACAGACAGCGGCTGTTTTTTCTGTTTTGTTTATTGTGTTGGTCTGGTCATATCTTTAAAGAGATTATATACACAAATTAGTACAACAAAAAGAATTATCCAAAAAAATTACACATTCAAAAAAAAAGACAGACAACCCTCATGAAAAAGATTTTAACACAAGTGTGTGTTTGCTGTGAACTCTCTGCTGTGAAGTTTATTTTTAATTTCCTGTTTTCCTACTCAGCTCTTCTACCAACGTATTCTTAAAGCTGAACAAGAGAGACACGTGTCCACACTCTTATTTTAAGACCATTTTCCAGTTAAGAACAGGTGCAGTGTATTAATAGCTACAGCAGACAAAATACAAAAACAACAAGTCTCCCTGGTAAAACCAGGGTGAGTGGTACAAAAGTCGCCCTTTCTCTTGAAATTTATGTTTGGACTGAAGGAAAAAGCAAACTGTAAATCTACCCATGTCTATTAAAATATACGTTCATGCTGTAACTGCAGTTATTTTGATTAAAATAATTTACTCTTTTATACTATACTGTCTTTTAGCTTGTTATTTTTTTGAAAAGCTTCCAAGAAGACCCCCGTACAGAAAGTGGAAAAATACATGACTCTTCACCTTTTTTATTTCACAATCAATTAATATTTACCACACAGCTTCACATTTCACTCCGCTCACTCACTCAAACTACCTGAAGTAAAGGACAGAGGAAAAAAAAATAAAATAAAAAAAATAAGGACAGGTGAGGATTAAAAACACAATCTCACTGCACGCCAGTGACTTTAAGAGCAGGTGTGAGGCGATGAGGCGTCTTAAGGCTCGCAGATCACAGTCTCCACCACGAACGTGCTCTCGAAGTGACGGATCTTGTGGCAGTTCAGAGCTTCACGTTTCTGCATGCCTGTAAGACGAGCGGAGGGGGGTTAGCATCCTGCTTCACAACAATGAAATTAGCTTTTTTCTTTTTTCTTTTCGTCAAATAAAAACCAGGAGTCTCCAGTAAAGGCCGGGGGCGTGGCCGACCCGAACAAATAAAGGCCTGTCATGTAATGTGCAGCCAGTTAAGTATAATCTACATCTCTATTGCTTTAATTTCATACACTCAACAATATAATCAAAATACACTTTGCTGTTCTTGATTACTCATGAAAAATATTTGATCCACTTTGCTTTGTCTTCCTTGAATCCTGTCTAGCTGTTGTTGACTGCAAATTTTTCACAATAAAAGCCTTGTTAAGAAATGAGGGGCCCACGGAACACCAGAGGGATTTTAATTTGAAAAAGTACCAGGAAGTGCTGAGTTCATATTGAAAGTGTAATGCAGTAACTTCTACAGGGTAAACAAATCAAAATGAGGCTTCTTACCAAGGGAACCTCTAACCGAGGGAAACAGTAATATTTAGAAGCAACGGCCTGTGACCTTCTGCAGTTGAGCTCTATAAAGTTATTTCACTATTTGAGCAAATACAGTATCCTATCATTTATTTTTCTTTTGTTCAGTTTATTTCTGAAGATATTTTGAATTATGTCTGTGAAATTAAGGAGTGCCCAACAATTCATCACGGTGAACGTCACATAACTGACATGATATAAACCAAGATAAATAGAGGACCGGATGATGTAATGTCCGTACCCAGGATCCTGTCTCTGCGCTGCAGCTTGAAGGTTTCTTTGCCGCGGCACAGGTTGTAGATGAAGTAGCCGAGCTGGTCGACGCGCTCCAGGCGCTCGGTCACAATCATCTCCTCGTGGACCAGGTAAGACTGAGGCAGGTAGGTGCCGGCCTGGACGGAGGGAGGAGCACAGCGCAGAGATGTCAGAAAACACAAAACGTAACTCCAGTAGTTCATATACACAGTCACCTCTCCTACTGTTTTAATGTCTTAGTCTTATCTACTGGGTTTTATCTGTTTTTACTTGATGTTTCAAGCAGATCGTGATTCCCTCTCCCTACCTTGACGTTGATGAGCAGCTCCAGGAAGTCTCTGGGGGGCATGACGATGGAGGTGTTGAGCGGGATGACGTAGCACTTGTTCAGACTCAGATCCAGGTAGGCGGTCAACCTCTGAGACAGAAGACAAACTTTAACGCACCAAGAAAACAACCAGGCTGTGTTTTATTTTCAAAGTGTTTCTGTCACGTCGTATAAACACTGTAAATTCTGAAGTAGTGTTTGTCTTTATTCACCTCAGCTGTGCAGAGAAACACGTGTTTATGTGGAACAGGTTTATATTGAAGACAGACTTTTATTCCTAATTTCACAAATAGAATAGATTACAGGTAATTTCACCTCCTCAATGTGTTTGACTTTTTACAGCTCTTCATTTATTTGACAGCTGTAGTTACTAGTTACTTTTCTTGTGCTGGTACTTTTACTTCAGTTAAAGGTCTGAGTACTTTTATTAAATATAATCAGTCGCATTTATATGACAATGTAATTAAGATGACATGAGGTCAAACTGTTGATCAGTTAGTGGATCAATACAGACGCATGTGTCCGAGTCTCACCCTCTGGAAGTCGTGGACGATGTCTGCTGGATCTCCGTCGTCGAACTCTGGCACGGGGACGTTGATGAGCTCCACCTGCTCCCTCTCCAGCACCTGGATCCTCTCCTCCAGCTGCCGCAGGTGGAACTGGCTTGGCAGCTCCACCTCCACCTGTAAACCAGTTAAAGCGGTTAATCGACCAGCTGGCTGTATCGGCGGACGGTGACGTGGTCAGTTGGTGCCATCTCGATCTCGTTCAAATACACATGTCATGTTGTGTGCGCAGTCAGACGGAAGGTTGTGATGATCATCTGCGTCTTCATTAAATCAGTGTCTCCTGTAGTACTGCACCACCTGCTGTTGCCACGGTAACCACAGGTGCCACTATATCGGCCCGGACTGATAACATCCCACAAACTGTGTCAAGCAGCGATAGAGGTTTAGAAAGTTTCAGCCCATTTAGAGCAAATTAGAAACTCTGGTTTCATTTCACTTCCATGTGACATAAAAAGATTTCGACAGACTCGTTTGTTTGAGGGAACATCAAATGTAAATGTAGAGACGTGTTCGACTGACTGAGCTGACTGTGTCACAGAGAGTCCGCTACAGGCTGAAGTCAATCAGTCAGTCAGTAACTCGGGTCAATCAATGAGTGACTCGGTCTGTAATGATTCATTACGCTGGAGTTCATGTCACATGGACTGAACAACACACGTGTGAATGTAGGTGACGGTGTCGCGTCGTGTCCTACCTCCTCTTCCTCCCGGATCATGAAGTCTTCCTCGCGGTAGTTCACCCCGCAGACGAACACCTGCCCCTCCTGCAGGGACGAGGGGAAGAAGAAAAACATGGATATAACCAGAGCGTTATGTCTCCAGTTTGAGCACATGTGATGGTGTGTTCAGGTGTCGTACAAACACCAGGAAGTTTGAGGTTGTGTTGTTTAACGTTTGTACACAGTGTATTCTCTGAACCTGGAGGTGAGTGACGTGTTAATAATCTTTCTCTTCCTGACGTTCCTTCTCTCCAATAAAAGCTTATTGTCGTCTCTTCTGTATCTGAGGCCAGTGACTCAGGACGGAGGTGTAGCAGCTGCTGCAGCTTTAGAGTCTGGATGTTTGGGCTCAACAGCTACAACATAAACCCTTAAATACAAAACTATAAATCCAGCTTTAGACAGAAGAATAAACCAACTCTGTCAAACTCAGACGTCCTGAATAAACCTTAAAGATTCAGATAACGACAACAACTGTCAACACACAGACAGGTTGACTGCACATTTTTCATCCAGTCACGTTTTGTTTTTCCAGATTTGTTCAATACCTCAAAACCTTCACATCAGTCGGACATAAACAAACTAAGTGAAGGAGGAAACAAACAAACTGACATAAACTGTCGGACGTGTTCAGACACACGTGGGCTTCATTTATCATAAAGTCTCTAGACTGAATGATGCAGTTATTAAACTCCATTCAGACCTGCCTGGGTGCTGTAGGTGAGACAGGTGAGACAGGTGAGACAGCTCACAGCAGTGGTTGGTGTTTACCTGCTGAAACCTGTCGGGTCATGTCAGTTCATATTTTCTCCTGCAAGACGTCATTTACATTTTACGCGTTTCATCCTCTTGGTTCAAGTACAGACGTGAAATGTATTTTTATCTCTTTTAGCTCGACCTGGCTAAAGCTAACTAGTCTAAATCCTCCATTTTACCTCATTGGTGTCGGAGACACTTCCCCACCCTTGTCGGGGATGGCTGCTCACCTCCAGGATGTAGTAGCGGTACAGATAGGCTCCTCCCACCACCACTCCAGACAGCATGAGAGCCAGACCCAGGCACATGCACCAGCACCAGGCCCGGGACTGGTGACGCATCGGCAGAGCGGCCTCCGCATCCTGCACCAGAGAAGAAGAAGAAGAAGGAGAAGGAGAAGAAGACGACGGGTGATTAGAGGTGATGAGGTTTGAATGTTTCAAACATATTTTTTAATTCAACCACATGGTTACAGACCATTTATTATTATTACATAATCTATCCAGACCCCTAAACTCCTCCCACAAACTTTGCATCGGTCTCCAAAATGACACAGAGTGGCGCTTCTTCTTTCACAAGAACATCTTTGGCAGAGCTCAAACAAGTGCAGACAACAGCCTGCAGCGAGCATAATTAACCAGACATCAGTCAGGAGGCTGAATTAATCAATTAATTACATTAATCACAGCTGAGTAAATTTGCCTGTGACTGTTTTATTGCAGAAGCTGAAATCAAAAGTTCCGTCTCCACGCTGTTAATTAATTATTCAGCCCTAAAACTAATCAGTGGCGGCTTCATTTGCTTCCCTCTGACACTACAGGGCTGCAGCTAACAATTATTTTCATTATTAATTAACCTGATTATTTTCTCAATTAATTAATTAATTGTTTTATCTAAAAAGCCCAAGCTGATGTCTCTTAATGTCTCGGTTCGTCCAACACTCAAAGATTCAGTTTCAGTAAATCAGCACGTGAGAGACGTTTGGTTTTACTTGAAAAAATTGTTTGATTATCGAAATAGTTGCATATTAATTATCTGGTGATTGACTAATTGATTAATTGACTAATCGCCTCAGTTCTGGTGACATATACAAACACATGCCAACGAAGCAATAGGCAAATATTATGTCAATATTAATTGTTTATTTCAGCTTTAGTGATTTATTCGCTCATTATTTGCTGAATGACAGAGAGAGAACTAGAATTACTTTCACTGTGCTTTTATTTCTGCAGCTGCTCCGTTGTTTAAGTGTCGTACGGAAACACTTCATCTTTTTAAACTCAGATGTTTCCATTCACCACCAAACACACTTCCTGAATAGATTCAATAAGCAGATTCAGCTTTGATTAAAAACAAAAAAAACTATCAAGCAGCCTCCCTACTCTACTCTCCCAACATGAAGCCAGAGCCACAGCAGCCAGACCTGCCAGGAGGCTGGAAACTCTCCAGGGCCACGACAACCACAGGCCAGGGTGTGACGTGTGTGTGTGTGTGTGTGTGTGTGTGTGTGTGTGTGTGTGTGTGTGTGTGTGTGTGTGACAAAACAAAGGCTTGTTTGGATCGGATGAAGGAGGCTCCACATCTCTTTTCAGACAGACAGAGTAACAGGGTGACTCATCACGATGCCGAGCACAGAGGGAAAACAGGGACAGACTCAACATCTGAATAACAGATAACAGTCCACAGGAAAAGTGACTAAAGCAAAAACACAGGAAGAGAAAGTGAAGGTGTGACATAACGAAGTGAAGAAATCTGGACAGTGCTAATGGTCAGCTTCTCCTCATGGTAGCTGCTGAAATATGACGTATATAAGGTGAAACAACAGGTCAGGCTCCAGGTGTCTTTGACTCTATGTGTTTCCTGTGGCGGGAAGTTTTCTACAGACGCAGCCGCAACAATAAATCAAAAGAAAGTTAATTGGCAACTATTCTGATAATCGATTCATAGTTTGATCATTTAAACAATGTTCACAAACACCATGACAACGACAAATCACCATGTTGTGTGTGTGTGTGTGTGTGTAAATACTGAAAAGCACAGAGGAGGCCAGGTCTTATCAGCCCCTGGACTCTGGCCAGCTTCTCTCAGAACGAGTCCCGACACGTCTCCTGCTTTCATCTGCTCCCGTTAGAAACCAAAGAGCTTTTCTGGGAGCGGGAGGAACAGCGTGAAGGTAAACAGCCAGGAATCACTAAGGACGAGCTGCGCCGCTCTGTTGTCGGTCTCCATGAACGCTCGCCGCGTCGTCTGAAAACACAACCTGCGGCTTCACCTTCACAAAACTCTGACGACACAGACGTCTCCCGGATTCACTCGCAGCAGCTTGGGTTTGTTTTTGTCACGTATTGATCAGTGTTCTGTACGACATCTTCCCCTGGCTGTTGGGAGTCAGTGAAACAGAACCGCAGCTATTGATTACTTCTATTCGTGATAAACGAGTTTCCAATTGAACAATCAATTAGTCTCCAAAATGTCAAGAAGAAAACAGCCGTTACATTTCCCCAGATCTCTTTCACTGATGGAACTGAATGGAGCTGATTGTACAGCAGCTGGCCACGTGAATTTTATTTTCCACCCAGATCTTCTTCAGTAATGAATTAAATTAAATAAAGTGTTAAATAAAGATACCAAACCAGATGATTTAAGAGCTGAAGTCAAACAGACCGAGCGTCAGTGATTTTCTGTTTCAGTCATCACAGAGAAAAAGGCTCGTACCCACGTGACCCCATGTTCATCTTTCATATTTAAATGTTCTGTTTGGTCAGTAAAGAAATACCATCTGTTTCAGTTTGTCCTCGGATAAATGCGGAGCGTGAGTCAGCGTTTCCTGGTTCAGAAATAAAAAGAAAGAACAAACACCTTGTGGAGAGGAGGAAACATTTTTCAGCAGGGCAGCAGCTCAAAGACCGAGCGTCAGCCCTTTTCTCGCTTCTACAGGCGACACAACAGAACTCCCTCAGTGTTTCTATAAATGATGTACGCCGGCCGAGCGAGGAGGAACGTTAGGAAAAGAGGAACCGGGCAGTTTCAGGTTTTAGCTGCTTAAAGACTAAAATAAGAGAAAAACGAGGAAGTGGAGGGTGAAGCTTCACACATAGAGAAAAGAGAGAGTGTGTGTGTGTGTGTGTGTTTCTGTGCTGAAACACTCCTGGTGTTGGATGGAGAGGTGTCTGACAGGGACAGAATAAAAGGGAACACTTCCTCAGGCTTTCTCCATCAGCTGTAAACAGCTCGACTTCTGCTGAGCGGACGTTTGTTTATTTGGACGTTGAGGGAAGAAAAAGAGGAAGTGAAGATGAAATGACACTTGAGGATATTAAACAGTTGGCCCTGAACCGAGTCTGTCAGGCAGACACACTGTGGATTGATGCTTCAATTAACAATCGCTGTCATTATTGACTAATCTGCTGATATTTTTCTCAAAAAATTAAGTTCATAAAATGTCAGAAATCCCAGTTTCTTAGGAGGAGACATCTTCAATTGTCACATTTAGCCTGAACAGACCAAAACCAGAAGATACTTTGAGTTTAATGAGATATAATCTTCATGTCCTTTGATTATCGGAGCCTTTATACACCGTCAGCTGGTCTTCAGTGTTTCACTTCACGAACCTCCAGTTTACTTGCGTCGGACAGATGATGAACTGATGAACTGGCCTTCACCGTCTTAGTATTAAGTATATATTTTTTTAAATCTCATTTTCTGTAAATCACTCTGTATTTCCTCTGTTTTATGAATAAAGCTGCTTCTCCTACAGAGGTGCTAGAGAGAACCTGTCCATCAGATCATAACAAAGGCTGTGACCCTGCTGTCAAACTGAAGCACTGTTCAGTCCCAGATGTTCTCCAGCTGTGTCCAGTAGAAACGCACTGTGTGAGAAACTCTCCAGAGTTGCAGAGAAATCTTCCTGTTTCACAACACTCACTAACCCGAGACCCAACAGGCCTTCACACGAGCATTTCATAACTGCTGCACGCACACGCTCATTTACACACTCGTGTGTCAACACAGTGAAGCACGCCGGCGTCACACAGAGCAGGAACAATATGTACAGTCAGAAAGTCAGAAAGACTCAGGGACCTGATTTCCATCATTTTTTGATCAGTTTACATCAGTTTTCATATGATGAGGTTTTAATTTAAGAGTTTCCGTTAAAATATAAAAACAATAGTGTAAAAAAAAAAAAAAAAGATTTGTTTTCTGTCTTTTTACAATGAATGAAAAACAACAAATCCTCAGTTTAGAGAAGCTGAAACCAGAGAAAGTTTCTAACTGATAAAATGCTTAAAATATTGTTTATTGTTTTTAAATGACTTTTAATCTATTCATCAGTTAATTAACATGTTTTCAGCCTTTGATGGTTTCAGGAGTAAAATCAAACAATTTTCACATTAACATTTTCATATTTTAATTATCAGCCTTAATTAAGCAGAAAATGCAGTTGAATACTGCAGATTAAAGTTGTGACTAACAATTATTTTCATTATTGTATATTCAGCTAATTCATATCTTGTTTAATCAATGAGTCTTTGATGAATTCATCAAAAGTTTTAACAATAAAATGTCAGAAAATAGCAAAAAAAAAAAAAAAAAAAAATTCCTTTATAATTCCCCGGCGCCCAATGTCACGGATTCATATTAGACCTGTTGCTATCTGTTGTTTCTGTTATCAATTAATCAGCTGATTAATCAATTAATCATTTAGCCTTGAAAACATCAGAAAACACTGAAAGGTAACGTCTTCTTTTAATCCGTCTGACACAAACAGATCATTACTTTTGTATCATGAAGGAGAAACTGGAAACAGCAAATGAATCTTTTATCAAAATGGCTGCAGATTAATTTTCTGTTGATCGACCGACTGTTTCAGCCGCACTTCAGATATCAAAGTTCATCAACAGTAGAAGCTGCTACAACAACTTCTTCTTCTGCAGCCATGTACGAATGTTTTATGTTCTTGTCACTTCCTGTTCTCATGACTTCAGCCTCGTTTATTATCTCTGACAAACAAACAGTCGCAGCTCAGTCAACTCTCTTCCTCTTTTGTCCTCACGTCACTTCTGCTTCGCTGTTGTTGAGTTTTTGTTTCTGCAGATGATTTGTCACTTTTTCATGTGATTTTATTCTGAAAAGGTTTTTATTGAGGCTGTTGGAAACCTCGGAGTGAGCTGCTGAGGGGAGGACGGAGGACAGAGGACGGACGTTTACTCTGCTGGTTCGTCAGGGCTGAATTCACATCTCAGTCACACTACAATGACTGTCTTTGTGAAAGTGTGTAAGTGTGTGTGTGTGTGTGTGAGAGAGTGTGTGTAAGTGTGTGTGCCTTTGAGATGAACCAACCAGCGACCACATTAAATGGACTCACACTGTATGTGTGTGTTGTTGCAGTCTCTTGAGACATCGGGGCTTCTGGGTCATTTCTTACATCAACATTTCCAGACAGTGAACAGCAGTTCAATATTATCATTTACTCATTATTTACTGCAGCTAATTATTATTTACACTTTTTTTTTTGTAATTAATCAATGAATCATTTTGTATAAAAGTCAAAAACACGAGATCCAGTTCCTCACAGCTCCAGGTTCTGGACTCAAACTCCTCGTGTTATTCAATCTACATCTGAGGAGCTGGAACCAGTGAATGCTTGACAATTATCTTAATATTCTAATTATGAACAAGCCCTGATTAAAAACTAATTAAATCTGTTGTATAAATGATTCTGCAAACATTTGCCATAATGTGATATTAATATAGGAAACGAGTTAAGTCGTTAATGCAGTAAAAGAGTTTGTGCTTCAGTCTGGAACTAATCTAGTGTTTGTTAAAATCATTACACCTGTGAAAGACGCAGACATCTGTCCCGTCTGAGAACATGGAGGCATCAGGTTCGACATTTTTGCTTCGGCCGATTATCAGAATCGTTGCAGTTTAATTTTTTTTTCAATCAACTAATTGATTTATTGGTTATTTATCTAACTGAATCCGTCTCTCACCGTCACCAGTATTAAATCAGCTGTGTTGTTGTCATATTGACTGTGTTTTCAGATGCTTGTTAGAAGCTTCTTTGACTTTTGTTTCTTTTCCGTTGTTTAGATTTTTAACTGAGGCTCATTTCATGCTTCACGGTCCTGTTCTCTGTGGCCCCTGATCCTGATCCTGATCCTGATCCTGATCCTGAACACGGTCCAGTCCTCCAGTGAGGGTCAGCCTGCAGTGTCCCGAGCATCGGCCCACCTGAGAACAGCTTGTGTTTGTGTCTCCGTGGAGACAGGTGAGTATCAGTGTCCAGGACAGGTTTAGTTTCAGTCTGCTGGCAGGACCACATGAAACTCCATCCTCCGCTCTGAGCCGCACACAGAGACGCTGAGGAGCTAAACTCAACCGGTCAGAGAGAATTTAAAGGAACTCTGACTTCTTCACCATCAGGCTTCAATAATTATTTTCATTATTGATTAATCTGCCAATTATTATCTTGTTAAATGGATGGATTTTTGAAGAACTGATCAAACGTCTTTTAGTTTCCAATTCATATCGTTTGTTAAATCCGACCAACAATATTGTTAGTTCACTATCTAATGTGATGAAAAAACGGCAGAAAATCTTCACATTTAAGAAGCTGGAACCAGAAAAAAGTTCATCAAATTCATCAAAATCACTAGACTAATTTAATGTTCGCAGCTCTGGACGTGACGTAAGCGTCTCGTGGTTTCTGGACTCAGCGTGAACCTGGTTCTGTTCGTCTGTAGTGACGTGTGTCGGGTTATGATGAGCAGGAGCTCGCGGGCTGAAGGGTGTGTGGGCCTCAGAGCTGCTCTGTGTGGGGGGTGGGGGGGTGGGGTGGTGGACGGAGGTCGTCCTCTGCTCCCTGAATATCTGCCTGCTTGGTTAATCCTCCGTCTTCTTGAGTTTTAGTGGTCGGCGCCCTGTGGGGGGGGCGGCTAAAGCTCCCTGACTGAGTCTCTATCTGACTGATTATAGACTGTAATCCTGTCCAAGCAGTCCACAAGCTTCAGACACACACACACACACACACACACACACACACACGCACACGCACACGCACACTGTTATCTTGTAATTAAAGAAGGTGGCAATTGCTAAACTGTCACTACCCTCAAATGACTGCTCTAAGACTTACTGACACTTGCTGTATTTGTCTCTCTACAGAACTCAGCTGATGCAATTTGGTCGTGTGTTTCAGTTTGAATCAGACTGAGGTGAAGCCGAGTGATTTCCATAAACAAAGTGCAACCGGAGATGGAAATAGTTTACATTTTATTTCCATGTCAGAGTGAATGAGCTGTTGACGGCTGCAGGTACAGACCCCACACCGTCACACAAACAACCATATTAAACAGCACAGAGACAGTGTGCAGTGTCAACCCTGTTAAAGCTGCAGTTCACTATTATTTTATTATCAGTTAACCTGCTAATTATTTTCTCAATTAATCATTTCATCTCAAAAAAAAAAACCACAACTTCCAAAGTCCAAAGGGGCAATTTTTTGTTCTGTCCAAACGCCAAAGATTCAATTGATCATCACATGAGATGAAGACTCAAAGAAGCTGAAACTAGATAAATGTTTACTTATTTGATTAATTGATTGTTTCAGCTCTGAACTGGGCAGTTCAGTTACTTATTGTGTCATGAACTTACAAGTACTGAGCACACATGGACCTGTGAGACACTAAAACAAACACTGTGGATGAAAGCATGAAGCATGAACAAAGAACTCCGTAACAACGCTCCCTTCCTTAAACACACCTCAGAGTCAGAGAGAGGGAGGACATTTTACCGAACGCCGCCCTGAAACCCTCATGTAACGAGCAATAAAACATGGAGGAGGCTGCAGCAGGGATAAAATGGGTGAAAAGGCCTTGTAATTCAAACATGGAACAAAAAAGACAAAGCACTCAGAGTGGCTGCTCTAGGATTAAAGACTGACCCCAAACTGAGAAATCATATTTCCTCGGGGCCTGAAGAAGCTTTCCCTTCACTCCCACCATATGTTTGTATGAGATCTGCTCAGAATGACCCACATGAAGCCACTGATGAGCCGTGGATCCCTCCCGTCATCACATAACACAGAGAGGGCTGAACAAAGACGGTTTTAACAAAGTCTACCTGCCAACAAACTAAATAAGAAACCGATGTTTGATTTCTATTATCACTGTATCCAGAATCTAAATGTCCAATAATCACTCTGCCGCAATGTAGGACTCGTTTTCTGTGCAACACGAATTAAGAGAATAACGACGCTACACCTATCAAAACACACATCAAGTAAATGATTTGGATACATAAACAGCTGTCAACATTTCCTGCATCAACCATGTTCATATCAGGGTTCACTGGAGGACAAAACAAGATACAATCATTTTTATTTCTATAAAAATCCCCAATTTTCCTCAGAGAAATACGACAAATTCAATTCAGATGATAAAACTCAGTTAAAACCCGCTAACAGGGAAAAAAGAATCAGAGCTGCCAAAAAAATACCAATAAATCTATAATCCTTCAAATAATACAACACAAACATGATTCAAGATGTCTGGCTGTTTGTTGATGATTCAGTGACTTAACGCTCACAATCATAAAACTTTAACGGTCAAAGTCTAATGAAATCAGCAGCACAAGGTTCATCCAGGAAGCATCAAATGAAGCAACAAGTGTGTAAAATCAGCTCTTCATCCGGAACATGTAAAAATAAAGTGTCAGTGCAACACCCTCACATTATCAGCTACAGCTCGAGCCACGGCGTCTTAATAAAGCATCTTTAGCATCTGCGCTCACAGCAGAGCGTCTCTGAATCAATCCCACTGCTGCTGCTGCTGCTGCTGCTGCTGCTGAGTTTCAGCTCCTGGAAAACTCACATTTACATTTAGAGTTCAACAGAAACTTGAACCACCAGCATCAATTTAACATGTTCATACAGAGGAGGATTAGGGCCACAAGTTTTATTCTGACTTTAAATTCAAAATTCTGACTTTCTTAAAAAATAAATAAATAAGTAAAATTCTCATTAGGGCCAAATGTGAATTCAGACTTTAAACTCAGAATTCTGGGAACAATTAATTTCTTTTTACATGTGGCCCAAATCCACCTGCGTACTTCTAAATACCTTATAGGAAATTCAGTTATTTTTAAGCCTTTCTAATACCTGCAGATAACCTGATGATTTTCCCCGCCCCGCCCCAGCTGAAGCTCATGTGAGAACCGAGTTGTGAAAACCAACCTTTTAATTAGCGTCACCCACACCTCACTGTCATGTACCGACACAGGCTGAAGGTTAACCTGCTGCAGGCCCGGCAGGATTCACATTCTCAGCCGCTGATGTGATCTCTACTGCACAGAGCTGACGGCACGGTGTGACGCATGTGCTCAGGTGTTCCTACCTGCTCACCTGAGCCTGAGCCGGCGGCAGGTGATTTTCACTCTTTCCTCTGCGGCAGTTCTACAGAGGAATCCTCTATTTCATTTTACTGTTTTTAAACCCTATATTTATGTGACTTTTTTATATCTTGTCTTAATGCCTTCGTCCCCTCCGTGCAGTGATGATTCAGTCGGCACAGAGGTCACTGTCATCAACATCTATTTTGTGTTCTGCTGAAACAATCAGTCAACAACTAAACCAACTGTCAATCAACTGAAAGTTACTCTACAACTAATTTCACAATGAAATCATGAAACTCATTTAAAATTTACCCAAGATTTCCTGTTAGCAGCTTCTAAAATGTGGGTGTCTGCCGTCAAGTATCAAAGTGAATCATGCAGGTTTCTAAACTGAGCCGAGCTCATTATGGCCTGGATCTGTACATGAGCCGAGTCAGCAGCAGGAAACTGTTAATCTGCAAAAAGTCCAACTGTGTTCACTAAGAGATGATGCTGATTGACTCCATTTAATCCTGTCTGAGTGCACAGCACGGACAAATGTGCAATAACTAACACAGTCTCATCTACAGTGAAAAGCAGTCAGGCAGAAAATGTAATAGCTACCGCAATAGAAGTTTTTAATCACACGAATGAAGCAGAACTTCTATTCTGTTCATCGATTAATCATTTATATATAAAATATTTGAATTATTTCCTGGTTCCTACTTTTTAAATGTGAAGATTTGATGATTTCCTTCGTCATATGTGACAGTAAACTGAGTATCATTAGTGTGAAGAAGACGAAACAACATTTGAAGACATCACCTGGAGCCATTTTACTATTTTCTGACATTTTATACATAAAAGAATACGAGATCAATTAAGAAAAAACCCAGCAGATGAATCAGATTAGTTTCAGCTGTTGAATGAAGCACTCTGCAGCTTCCTACTCAACAGGAAGAAACCCACGTCCTTGTTTGGCTCCAGAGCTGCTGGTTAAACACAGCCGATAAGACTAATTCAGGGATAAGCTAAAATGAGCATGTAGACACGCTTAGGCTAAATATTTAGCTTGGTCTATTTTTTGTCTTAGGAACAGACAGGCTCATTTGGCTGATTGGTTTCTTCTCTGTTTAACCTGTTACAGACACAAACGTCCTGCAGAGTTAAAAACAACACAGCTCCTGACTGATGGAGGTTCATTAACGTAAAGCTGCGCATTATGAAAATAATCATTTCAACAGCTCTAAAAAGGAAATAAGGATGGTAGCTTCTCAGTTGTTCCTCCCATATTTCTTTGCATGAAACAATTACTTGCACTTCTGGTTTGTGAGCTTAAACTAAATGTGGGGATTTCTCTGGAAAGTGAGAGAAAGACAAACAGTGAGCGAGACAATGAGGATGCCCAATGGAACTGAAACAGAAACTAACAAGACCAGGTCTAAACCTCCGTTTGGATCCACAATAGATCAGTCTTTATTTAGTTCAACTCCAGAACGTCACAGACTTTTATTAGAGGCAGGTCTTTATGTCTAACTCCCTCTGTTTGATAAGTAGAGTTGGTCATAGTCGTTAGTACGAAGCCTCGTTACCGATGACTTCTCTCTCTCTCCCTCCCTCTCTCTCTGCTCTCTCTGTCTTATGTTTAATTATTCCTCTGCCTCCTTCAGTAATAATGATACATGGAATCAAAGTAGCTTAGGTGATAGAGTTCATTGGTAAGTGACATCATCATCATGGCGTCTTGGAAATATTGAGCATGTTTGAGACAGATGGGACGCTGGGCGACAACCTTTTCACAACCCACCGACGGCGCCACACACATCATCCTCCAAACTGATCGCACACCTCTCTACAACAGCGCCGACACAAACTGAACATTACAACCTCCATGAAAGAGGAGCCGCTTTAGCCAGCTGTTCCTAATAATCTGCCAGCTGAGTGTACACCACTCTGTGACCTTGCTCTGAGTTCAGAGCTGCAGATGAAACCGGCAAAAAAAATCCCCCCAAAACAACACTAATAAGCAGAGAATCTGCTGCGTTTGAGCCGACTCCAATCCCCCAGAAGAAAAACATTAAGCTGCGATTATCAAGATAAGAGTCAGCCAGACTGAAACTCAGAGGGAGGGGTTGAAAACCAGCCCAGATTACCACTGCACAGCCACAGCCACAATAACCACACAGGAAGACTGTGTGAAATCTGTCAGCAGCGAAGACATTGATCACATCACACATCGTGTGAATAGGTTAAAGTCAAGACGAGATATCCCACAAGGTTTCTAAAAACCAGTTTACTCAGATTCTGACATTCTGGTTTTTCATTCTCTCAGTCACAGAGCGTGCGCCTTCTTCTGCAGAACGTACTTTACATACTATAAAAACCTACAGCTCAGCGCTTAGAGTCTTATTTATGCAACAGGAAAAAAACCTGTCTGACAATCTGCAGACAGAGCTGAAACTTCCTCTGTGGGAAACAGCAGCACGGTTTTCTCAACAGGGTGGAGACGGAGCAAGGAGTTTTTACCAGACTTCACCCAGTGAGACACAACACGCCCCAGAACACTGCAGTTTTACACCCCGATCTGCTTTAAAACACTGAATTATTCCAGTAAAATCAAACTTTTTTGTTCACCAGAGTGGAAAACTGTCACCAAAACACAAAAGCAGCACATGAACACAACATGTGGAACATATAGAGCAAAAGTGGCATCTAAAAACCAGAGACAAAAGTGTAGACCTGCAGAACTACATCACACAGTGCTCACATGTACTTTAAAAACAGCAACACCATGCAAAATATTAACATCTGCAGCAGCTGTTTTGCAGACAAACTAAATTTCAGCCAGATCAAATCACAAAGCTAGACTTATTGTTCATATGTAGGTGACTTCTCCTCACTTCAAACTATACATGTTCTTCAATAACGTCCTAGAAAAAAGTTTCAGGCCACAGCTAAAATGTGCATGGATTTTACATGTGGGTGATGGGTATCTCCCCCTCCAACAGGTTTACTTTCTCTTTCAGGGTGACGCACTTTTTCAAAAACAACAGGATAAAGGGGTTTTCAACCAGTTTTCTTATAAACTAACCCACAGTTCTGCACAGTTTGAGAAACAGCTGCTGACAGACAGAAAGACAACAAGATGTGTGTGGGGAACAGACTCAAACCCTGTTTTCAGCTAATTCACAGAGATAAAATGACCAGCAGGAAACGAATACTTCTCAGTTTTCACATTCAGGCGTTGAAATATTTAATAAATATTAAAATAAAAACAGCTTCAGATAATTAACGACCATGTAAACAAGCTGGCTTACGTTTCTGGCTAACTGCAAACCAATATGAAGAATCACATTTAAAAAAAAAAAAAATCTTGATTTTTGTTTGTTTTTTTCAAACCAAATTAAAACCTGTGCTGACAGGTTCATAGATTTAAATATAATTATTAACTGTGACTTTAGATAGAACCCTGACATAAAGGTAAAGACTTTCTATAACACTTTTTCAAATGTAAAAATGGACCAACAACTGAGCAAAACTAGTAGAAATATTATGTTTATCAAAGCGAAAAAACATTGAACGCAACATGCGGAAGATGCCAAATTCCCATATTAAGTAACGTAACTACAAAACAGAAACGTCCCAATAAAAATACAACAGTGACCTTTTTATAAGAGTGTAAAAGTTACAGAAAATGTAGTGAAAGCTCAGCTGAACGACACCTTTGTGTGTTTGCTGCGTGTTTGCTTCCTCCACCGAGCTGTTAGCTAAGTTAGCCATTTTCTACTCACTTTGTCCTCCTCGGGAATAAGAGTTTCGGCGTCCTTTTTCACATCTTTCTGGGCCAAAGCCGAGTTAAAAGACACTTTAACCATCCTGGAACAAGCGCTGACAAACTCCGACCGACGAAGAAAGGCGACGAAAAAGCTGCGAAATGGACAAAAACAGGGAGAAATTGCTCCGAAGTAAAGTACTCGTACTTTGCTCCGGCCAAGTCTGATCTGTTGTGATAACGGCCGAGAGAGAAGCTAGGCATAGGACAGCGCGGCTTCCGGCTGAGGTTTCAAAATAAAACCATAACTGCCAAACCTGGCAACTTTTGCTCTGTGAGCAGCGGTGGAAGATACAGTATTTATCATTCCGAAGAAGGAGTAAAAACAACGAATCAAACTTCATCTTCAGTTTATTTATAGTGCAAAAGCATCTAGGGAGTCTCCACTTACTTTACAAACTGAATAACACAAACACACACAAAATTAAATTTAAATAAATAAATAAATGAATAAATAAATAAACAAATAATGATAATAATAAAAAAGATAAATACACTTACAGAGCAAAAGTGAAAATTAAATATATAAAATATAATATGAAATATAAACGTAATAGCTTAAGAAAAACAACTTTTTATCAACCAATCTGATTAATTTACAATTGACAATGATAAATAATTAGTTGCAGCCCTAGTTTATTATTTTGGAAGGCTAAGAAAACAAGCAAACACATACATTTGGAACATAAACTCTAGCTGCAGCCAGTGGATTTTTAAATGATGAATCACAATAGTTGTCAATTGATTTTCTCTTGATGGACAAAAATAAGTGAATTGATCTTTATTGATATTTTATTTATAAATGTTTTAGTTTGAGATGTGTTTGTTTGATCAAATCTTCTGTTTCTCTGTCTTCTTCTTGTCCTACTTTGAAACCAGTTTTCCCCCCTCATGGGTGGATTTCCAACCAGTTAAAATGTATTCCTTAATTACATTTAATATGTATTCCTCTATTATCATTCTCCCTTCAGGCATGTATTTATGCTGTTATTGGTTAAAAAAATTGTTCAATATTTAGGCCTGTAGCACTTTGGCAACTCGGGACAAGAAAGGAAATATGGCCAAGAAAAACACGTGTATTCTCATAGTATTTCAAGCACAGGCCTCTTTTCCATTGGTCCATAATGGGAACTGTTCTGGCTGCGGAACAACTGTTTGCTAAATTTAGTGACAGGTTGTTGGCTGTGTTCAGCAAAAGTCATGTTTTGTGAAACAATAACCCTTCTTAACATGCTCGGATAAAGAGAATTAATGATGATATCACACAGGTAAAAGGGTCTGTTGAGTTACAGGTAGATTTTCAGATAAAACTAATGTTCTGGTCACTTTTAAGTCAAATGGGAAAACAAGGCTTTATTTCAATGTCCCACTTTTGCCAAACCGACCCTACTCTTATTTTGAAGTTGAGCACACTCCATTTCCGGAACACCCGTAGTTACCCGTGTCTACCTTGATGCGTCTGTCCACCAAGAGAACAACAACAAAACTCAACCGACAACTGCGGATGGTTGCCAGATACAGGCTGTTATCCCCCGCTCTAAATCAATCCACCATCGCCATGAGAAATCATCACTGTCCTGTGACACAAAAATAACAGAAACTATTGTTCAGCTTTATCATTAGCAGCAGCTTCATCTTACTGTAACTGACAAAGTTACTGTTAACAACCATAACAACCAGCCAGTGACAATAAAGTTTAATTAAAAACGATTTATTTTATGTATCCAGTTTCCTTCGATGCAGAAAAAGGAGGATGTTTGCTTTAAAAAGCAGTTACACGAAAGAACGGACGAATATTATTTAAAATATTACATTAAAGGCAAAAATCTGATGCGAAAAGGCACAACCTCAGTCAGTCAGTCAGTCTCTGTAAATGTCTCATAACACAACAACAACAACAACAACAACAACAATAATAATAATAAAACAATACTATTTTGAGGATAAAATTAACTTAGAATATTTTCTTTCGGCTCCCAGGTGTTTTTCCACTTTGCTCCACTGTAAGACACAAAGACACAGCAGAGTTAGTCACTGACCTCTGGTGAACTCAGTACTACACTGATACTATTATATTTAATGTAAAACACACAGAGACAGCTTCAGGTATATTCAGGTTTAATACTATATCTTCAGAATAACGATGCACACCTGAGGATTTCATTCTAAATCCTTCGCCTCGCACTAAAGGAGGTTACTGGTTCATCGTAGTATCGTCTTATATTTGAGCTGAGATTCAGCATTTAAACCTCACTGAACTCATTTCATTTAAAATCCAATGCACCGCGGCGCTCAAACACCATCGCTGTCTCTCTGCCTCCTGCTCCATCACCTACAGTTAACTTCAGATTAACATACACACCATCCGGAGCAAGGATACCACTGCACCAACACCTCTGCGCGTCCCTGAGTGAAGACAGAGAGACGAAAGGTCAAATTAATCATGTTCTTTCAATAAACGGTCGAAGTGAAAACAAACAATAACAGTAAAGCTGGACTAACTGAATAACATATAAAGTGTTGTGTTGCAGTTTATATAAATATATTAAGTTTTGAGATTGATGTAGAAACTGAGTTTTCTTATAATAAAATCAGAAAATGAAACTTTATATGATGAATCCTCTTCAAACCAAATATTCTGTATATTCTCATACAACGTTTTCACTGACAGACTCTTTTAAAACAAAGCACAGTGACTCTCTAAGATGTATTTCTGTTGGACTATGACTCCACAGAGAGATTTGTTATCATCTCTTTATGACTCTGTCAGTAATTTCAGAAGCTGGTCTTGATTACGAACCTCCCTGATTCTCTCCCCCAGTATTTTTTTGTATGGGAAACTGGTGGACCGTTGATGAATGGGACACTCTGAAACGAATTGAAACATGTTAATAATTTGTAGGATCAGCTGACATCGTCTCAACATTGGACCACGAGGGTCACGGCTAAAGGAACAGCGCAGAAATGAAACCGGAGCTTTCCATGTGATTAAAGTCAGTGTTAACTCCAACAGGACCTGATCCACTGATGTTACGGGACAAAGGAATCCCCTCGAGATTTTTTTCACATCTGTCTTAAAACGACACTTTCATGCCCATGCTGAAGAATGACTGCTGTCTGTGATGATTTTTCCTGTAGATACTGACCACAAAGACCCATAACTACAGCTGTTCATATATATGAAATCCACATCTGTGAAGGTGGTTCAGGCATCTGGTGAAGGCCGCTTCCAGGGCTCCTTCTAAAGTGGAGGAGACCCCGGGGTCGACCCAGAACTCACCGGAGGGATTACATATCCCACCTGCCCAGGGGAGATAAAGGAGGAGTTTGGCGCTTTGATGCCCAGTGTTGATGCCCTCTCTCTCTCCCTGACTTTCCTCTCTCACTTTCACACGGCTATCAAAATAATGACAAACAAAAAAAGGTGATATTGAGTCTCGCACTGTCTGGACATCTGGCTACGGATCGTATTTTAATACCAGGTGGAGACGGGATGTTACGTTACTGAGGGATAGTTCATGGCCAGTATGAACAGTAGGAATTATTACTGCAATAAAAACCATCTTTACATGAAAATATGGGCGTGAGAATATTAAGTGATAATCGTCAAAGATGTAAATCTGTTTTCAAACACCAGTGAGACAGGTCCTGTTGACCGGGATGAAGCTGCTCCGACTGGAACCGTTTCACTCACTTTAAATACGGTGATAATCTGATGAACCCACACATACCACTGGGGTCTAGTCGCCGTCTTTCCTGTGTTCTCGTCCATGAGGGAGACACTGAGTCTGGAGAGTCCGGCTGAGAGGACGCAGGAGAGAGAGACGGTTTGGGAGAAACAGAGAGGGTCGGTGACACCGGAGAAACCAGAGAGGGGGACGCTGGCTGGGTGAGGGAGGAGGAGGACACAGGACGGGTCAGGGAGGAGGAGGAGGAGGACACAGGAGGGATGTGGGAGGACGAGGAGGAGGACGAGGGCAGGGGAGAAACCAGCGACGAGGATCCAGGTGCGACGACAAAAGTGAATTCAGTGTGAAGCTGCGGGCTGAGCAGAGGGGAGGACACGGAGTCTGACTGCGGGTCAGCTGCGTTGTGAGGAGGGAGGACGAGGTGGTCGGGAGGTGGAGTCTGTGTCTGTGTGGCTGAAGGCTCCTCGCTGTCTCCTGCTGGACCCTCCCTCGGCCCCCCCGCTGGTCCAGATGGTAGAGCCACTGGATTGAGACATAAGTGTAAACGAAGTGCATACACATCAAAGTCTGATTCAGCTGCACAGAGAAACGTAGTGGAGTCAGACGTACAATATTTGTCTTCAGGTGTAGTGGAGTAAAAATCAGAAGTTTCCAAAAACAGTATAATACAGTAAAGCACATGTACTTCATTACTGTCCCCCTCCCCCCGTCTCCCCCAGTTCACATGTGCAATAAGCAGCAGGCTCTGTGTTAATAGTTACACATACAATATACTGCACAGAAGGTGTTTTTATATTCAAACAGTTACTGACTCTTTACACTACTGAGCTTTCACATAACTCTGTTTTAAAATACACAAATATACAATTCACCTCAACCCTGCACAACATCCTCTCACTTCTGTCCTTTACTCTGATTTCTTTTTGTTTCTGAAACCCTTTCTTCTTCAGGGCCTCTGCACAGATATCCCTCATTTTATTTTGTTGTATTACTCTTCTTGTTACGAACTGATATTATGTGTATTTATTTGATAATTTAAATTTGAAATTGTTTCAGTTAAATTTTGCTCCTTTTTTCACCAAAGCTCCTGGGAAATGCAGTTTCATGTCATCATATGTACGACAGTAAAGTTCCTTGTGTGTGAAATGTTGTGCTGTGGGTGATAACGTCTGTGTAAATTACCGTTAAGGAGACTTTCATAAATCCTCTTTATTGTGGCGAGGGCGTCTTTACCGTCTTCTGCGTTCATCTGCCACGGACAGAAACACTCGGCTAAAAACCCATTTGTAGTTCTCCTGGCGAGAAGCAGCATCGGATGTCGCTCCAGAAGTTCCCACTTGTGGAGCTGGAAAAACATCAGCACAAGATCATCACATATAATTCACACCTGTGAATATTAGATTATAATATAAGATTGGTACCACACTAGACATTTTGGCCATCTAAGATACTTTTGTGTAACTTATACCCATACGTACTACATTATATTGTATTATTATCATTAAATATTTATATCTACTCGATAAAATCAGATAGCTTTACTTCTATGTTGAGTGAAAACTCTCTCTTTGCCTCACCAGAGCTGATGGTGTTAGTCCAATTTGATGGTCCAGTTTGGATGTTCAGCCTTAACTGAACTATACATCATATATCTATATATCATAAACCAGGACTGAAACAAGGATGAATGATAAAATGCTAATGAAGTCAATGACTTAACAAAGAAACAACCAACCAGTAGATTTGTTGCGTCGTACACTTTGTTGACGCTGCTGTTCTTCTTCTGCCTCTCCTTCCAGCCGTGGGAAAGTTTCCTCTTTATGTTCTCCAGCTTTTGTTTGTACGGCTGCTTGGCGCCGCAGTGTGCACATGTTTTGCTGGCTACGCCGATTTTCTTCTTACAGACGATGCATTCCTTCTGAGTGGGCATCTGGAGGAGGAAACACAAACAGTGATTAGAGCATCGCAGGACGTGTTATCAGGGGTAAGAAGGTTGTTTTCTCACCCACACTGTAATGACAGCAGGCTCGGCTGTGGAAACACTGTGGGAATCAGTTTTTGTTTGTATGATATGATAAACAAATACCTGCTGAGAATAACATATGGGTGAGGTATAGATAGGACTGTCCAGCACTCACCTGTCCACATCTGTCCGACCCTTTGGTCTTTTAAGCAGGTGATGTTGTAGCATCACAACGTCTCATTTTGGTACCAAACCTATCAAAATGTGTGACCTCATAGAAAGCCACCTGGGCTCCATGTTTTGTGATGTAATGTGTTTATAAGATCCACCAAGATAAAACTAATTCAATGTAATCCAACAGTCTTGCAGTAAACCCTCTTTCATGAAGGTTATGATGTTCAGTTTGTGTTGACACTAATTCAGAGGTGTTGATTCACCTGTGTGATGATTTTAGAGGCTGGGGTTTGTGCTACTGTTGAGCTGTTCAGTGTTATACACACAGGTGTTTCCATTATTTTTCCCACTCTATTTATATCAATGAGGGTAGGCTCAATTATTTTACAGAACTGTTGTATTACGTTGAGTCAATTTTTATTTATATAGCGCCGATTCACAACAGGAGTTTATCTCAAGGCACTTTTCAAACAGGGCAGGTCTAGACCTTCTCTTTATAACATTATTTAAAGAGACCCAACAAAGAAAAAAGTCATTTTTAAGAGGCAGAAACAGGAGCAGGAGAGAGTGCAGAGGAAAAGACCACCATGCAATAATAATAATAATAATAATAATAATGATAGTTGCAGGAACAGCAATAATAATAACGATGTTAATGGTAACTGTAATGCTACTACTGATATAAGTAATAGTGACAGCTAATAACAGCAATTATTATCATTATTCATTATAACATTGTATTAAGCTACATTAGCTTTAGCTAGGTGGACCTAATAAAGTGCCAGCTGAGTGTCTGTCTAAATACAGTATGTGATGCATGACAGTGTTGTCCTGATAAGCGTCAGGTCACAGAGTGAAGTAGGTGGAGCCACAGCAGCTCAGGTGACCGCAGGTGTTTTACACTGGAGAACAGACAGCCTGACTCCTCTGTTGATCTTTTCGTGATCAATTTAAAACATTCCGTGACGACGCCATGAGACTGTGACACTGTGACATCACAAACTGAGTGCCACCTCTTGATTTGAGGTCATTCAAAAATCCATATTTACATAGAGTAAACAGTGGAAATAACCAGTCATGTACCTGGAGGAGGTTTAGCTGCACTTATCGTTTTCTCTTTGACTTCTTCTCTACAGTTTATAAAGCTGTGTAACAGCAAGAGGTCTCCGTTAAAAAGGAACATTCATAAAATCACCCTTCGGTTTGTCTGTGATACTGTTGAGCTGTAACTTTCCCAAAGCTAACTGTTGGCTAAGTTAGCTCCTCACTAACTAAATAAGCCTCCATAATGAAAAAACAACAGGTAAATGCGTTTATACCAAACATTAAAACATGCTGACTGCATATTCTATTATTTCTTAAAGCGTTTTATCGCTGTTCACTGACATGTTACCTTTATTATGGACCAATATGTGGATAAATCCTCTTTATTCCTTCTTCTTCTCCTTTTTCTTCTTCTTCTTCTTCTTCTTCGTCTGCTGCTACTGCTGGTGCTCCGCCTCCTTCTTCTTCTTCGATGGTTTTACGGCAGTTGACACCCCTTAATCTACATTACTGCCTCCTTCTGGCTTTAGTCGTTCACTACAGTCAGGATATAGTTTAGAATAGGAAAACATTAGAAAACAATCAAATATACATACAATACAAACACGTGCCACTAGAGTAATGACATTAAAATAAATACAAGTAGTAAAACATTATAAAAGTAAATATAGTGGAAATAAGAGAAAAACAATAATATAAAAAGCAAAAGGCAAAAAACAAAACAAAAACTAAAGTACAATAAGACAAAAAAGACAAAAAAAATTGCATTTGTTTCCGGTGTCTGAAAAGTTGGAGAAATATAAATTTGTTGGATATTTAATGTGAGTTTAGAATAGGATATCGTTTTTTTTTTTTTTAAGTAATGAATGTACCTACACACTCCGATACAACCGGTGGCACTGTGGAGCTTTTATTTTGTTGACGAACAGGTCACTTCCTGTCTTGCGTAGTAGCGACGGCAGACAACCATGGCGACGGTGGCGGAGAAGTCAACGAAAGAGCGGCTGCTGTCTGTGCTGGATGACTTGGAGGTTTTATCCCGGTAAAGTTAAACATTTGTGTGGCTGTTTCCCGCCGCTGTGTTCGTTGTTGTCTGACCCGTGAAGCGTTTCCTCGGCCGGTCGAAGCCTGTGACCGGCCGCGAGAGCTGCTTTCTTTTCCGGCTGTTAGCTGAACTCCCGCTGCCTGTTGTTATTGTTTCAGGGAGCTGATAGAGATGCTAGCTCTGTCCAGGGGCCAGAAACTGCCACAGCCGGGAGAGGACGCTCAGGTAACACGTCAAAAAGACTCAGAGGAAGTACTGGAACAAAGCCACAGTGAGGCTGGGATAATGAAACAACATCCAGGGGTCAGTAATGAGGTGGGGTTGCTGCTTGTGGTCTTTGTCCACAGATCCTGGAGCTGCTGGTGCAGAGGGACAGGGAGTTCCAGGAGCTGATGGAGGTGGCTCAGCAGCAGGGGAAGGTGCACCAGGAGATGCAGCTGCTGGAGAAGGAGGTGGAGAAGAGAGACAGCGACATCCAGCAGCTCCAGAAGCAGCTGAAGGAGGCCGAACACATCCTGGTGGGTGGTGCTGGTCTGTGCTGAGGGGCCTGCGGTCTCCCGGTCCACTTTACTAAACAATCACTGAGTCAGCTCGGTTCTGTTGAACATTAAAAGAATGAAGCGGATGCCCTCTGGTCTAAGGCTGGGTGATAAAACAATCTATATAGTTATTATGGGAAAAATACCCACAGTAACGATGGCTGCAGCATTTAGGTTACATAGCTGAGACACGAAGGACCAAAACAAGGAGGCAAAAACAAGACACTGTGAAGAGAGTCAGACGTCCGAAAAGATGATGAAGAAAGAGGTGATTAGGAAAGGGTTTAAAGTTTTAAAGCTGGATAAACAGCCGAGAGATGAAACGATTTTCAAATTAAAAACAACCCTGTTTTCTTGTAAACAGTGATCACGTTCAGTTTTATTCATCTTAACACATTGAGTGAATCCCTGAGGTTTTAACAAACATGATGAGTATGTTTCCTTCTTCATTAATGGTATTAAAAACATCCATACATTATCGCTCAGCCCTGCTCTGGTCCAGTGTTGGTGTGATGTTACTGAGCAGACGTTTACATGTACAGATGTTTTATGTTGACCAGTGAAACCTCAGTATGTTTGACACAGATCATCACAGATTCTAAACTGGCTCCTCCTCTGTCTCTCCTTAAGGCCACTGCTGTTTACCAGGCCAAAGAGAAACTCAAATCCATTGACAAAGCCAGGAAAGGTGAGTTAACACACCTGTCTCTGAGGTTGTTGACTCTCGTCTCGTGTCTGACTGTTTGTCCTCTAACTCCAGTTGTTAACTCGTTCTGTGCAGGAAGCATCTCATCAGAAGAAATCATCAAATACGCTCACAGGATCAGCGCCAGTAACGCTGTGTGTGCTCCTCTCAACTGGGTGCCAGGTAGGACCCACACACCGTCACTGCTGGTTGTCCGAGGAGGTCGTGTTGCACTTCACTAACTGTTAACACTGATGTGTGTCTCAGGTGATCCACGCCGACCCTACCCCACGGACCTGGAAATGCGCAGCGGCATGCTGGGTCACATGGCCAACCTGCCGACCAACGGTGTGAACGGACACCTGCCGGGAGACGCTCTGGCTGCTGGAAGGTTGCCAGGTAAGTCCACCTGAAGGCTGAGGCAACTTTTAATCAAAGGCCCATGTATGATTTTTAAATCAGGCCAGACGTCAAGTCAGGCGGATTTTATTGATTATCTCAAATCATAAATTTGTCAGTGGGTTTTACAATCTGTGAAGCAAGAAACACTCCTCCTCCTCTTTGTTGTGTGCATCGCTTTCAGCCATTTTTTTTTAATGACTCAGGTTTTATAACTTTTCATCATTCCACAATATGAAAACACAACTTTCTCCAACCAGCATTAATCAGAGAAGAAAAGAAAAACAAGCAACAAATATATCAACTCCACACAAACAAAAAGTGTCCAGTAGAATAAACATTAAAATAGTGTCCATGTGTTCATTTCACCATCCCTCCACATTATTAACCGCCACCACCTCAGGAGAGAATATTTACAGATGCAAATATTAACACGTTGAAACGGACAGTACACAAAAATTTAAATTTGTGTTCATTCAATCCCTCACAATCATCTCATGACTAATTACTTTTCTCCACACTCCTCCTCCTCCTCGTTAGAAGTCCGTCACCAATAAGATAATCAGATCTCTGCCCAGCTGCCTCCTCGCTAACAGAATAACCACCACCTCTTCTTCTCTGTCTCCTCAGACGTCCTGACGCCTCACTACCCCTGGCAGTCGTCGGACGTCTCGGTGGGGATGCTGCCTCCTCACCACGGCAACGACTTCGGCCTGGAGCCTCCGGGTCACAACAAGGAGAACGAGGACGACGTGGAGGCCATGTCGACCGATTCCTCCAGCAGCAGCAGCGATTCCGACTGAAGAACAAGGACAGAGTGTGTGTATTCGTGTGTGTGTGTGTGTGTGAGAGAGAGAGAGAGCTCACCACTGAGCAACATCCAATCAAATATCTTCACCTTTTGGTTATTTGAATTTAACCCAATTTAAGACTCAAACATCACACCATCCTCTACATGACTGTCTGTAGATAAAACTTCCTGTACAGAGGCTGATTCAATCTGCTGCCTCTGCTTCTCAGTCATGGAGGAGCTCATTCATTTAAAGTGGAATATACCGGCGGCACTCCGTCATTATGTCAGCTGAGGTCTGTGCTTCCACCATCCTTTATTACAAAAGTACCAGCATTATTTAAATTGTGTAGAATGAGTCAGTTTGTAAGAATAGCATCTAGTTCTCCACGTGGGCTCTTTCCCAAAGTTCAGTTTTAACATCTCTTGTCGTGGGTGTTTAATAATGTATGATACATATAATAACTGAGGACAGTTGTTTCATCATGTTGTGGACAAACAGATTGTGTGCTGTGAGTCTCTGTGAGCTGAAGGACCCGGGTGGATGTTAAAGGTTTTAAACTGTGAGTGAAGGGTTGTCGGTGAGCCTGTGTGTTCCCTCTGTGACGTTCAGGGTCGTATCTTCGCGGCTCAGAACAGACCTCTGGAGTTTCTACTGCTGGTGTTTGAAGGAGGGAGGGAGTCAGTGTCTCAGGGATCCATCTTAAGTTTTTAAAGGAACAGTTCCACATTTTGGTAAATCTGCTTATTTAGAGTCAGGTGAGGAAACTGACACCACTGTCATATCTGTACAGTGAATATGAAGCTGCAGCCAGTTAGCTTAGCATAAAGACTTACTTAATCTGTCAGTTATTTGATCTCTATTTTGATCTCTAAACGAATTGTAAAAGAGTAAAAAAAAAAAAAAAAGAGAAAAGACCGTCTGAGAAGCTGGAACCAGTCAATGTTAAAAAAATGACAAATGTTAAAATATTTTCTGATTCATTTTCTGTCAATTACTAATAAACAGTTTGTTTCAGCTCCACAAAAGTATGAAAACCTACGTACCAGCACCTCTACAGCTGATTAACAGCTTCATTTAAGGCACATTAACCTAGCTTGTAACAAATGAGATGTAACATGTTAATCAGTGAACTTTAGTGGAGCTGGTAGCTGGGTTTTTTTGTTTGTTTGTTTTTCTCCAACCTTTTGACAGAACCAGGCTAGCTTTGTTTCCAGTCTTTATGCTAAGCTAAGCTAACCAGCTGTTGGCTGTGGCTTCATATTTACAGACATGATAATGGAAGGAATCTTTCTAAGCAAGAAAAGGATTAAATTTTTCCCAAAAAGTTGAACTCTTCCTTTTCAGAGCCTGTGTTTGCTTCAGTTTGAGGCAGTTTAAACAAACTGCAAATGACAACAAATTAAACAAAAGCAAAAACTAACACAGATGAAGTTGTGTTGTTGACGTCTCCATCGACACACAGTGAGTCTACTACTGTTCTAAAAACCACCGACTAGGGTAGAAAGAGAAACCGAACCAACCAAGACTCCTACTCGTGTGTGTGTGAGAGACAGACAGACAAATGATCGCGATCTTAGTGCAGGACAGATGCTGTTAATTTACCTCTGTGTAAATAAGCTTGTACATAATCACCTGTGTAAATAAAGACTTTTTTGAATAGAAATTGTGTTGTCTGTGGTTATGAGGGGCCTGTAGTCTGGCGCTTTGTGTTACACTTGGATCAGAGTGAAACCTACTCTACAAGTATGAGTTCAGTATCTTTAGATGGATTAACTCTAATAATTCCCAAGTATTACACAGTATTGATCGGTAGTACATTTACTGGAATATTTCCATTCTATGACACTTTATACTTCAACTCCACTAAATGTCAGAGGGAAATACTCCTGTACTTTTTACTGCTTTACACTGATCTGAGCTTTATTTATTAGTTACTTTTAAGATTCAGATTTCAATTAACAACATTCTCATATATATTCTCATAATCTCATCTCTCAATATATCTCATCTCTCAAATATCTCAATATCATAATATCAAATATCTTATATCTTTTTATATCTTTTCTTCAGTTTCAGACAGATATTTGTGAGGTGTTAATAGTTTTAGAAAAGACTTATTATCAGCCACTGGTACTTTTCCTTTTGATACTTTAGGTGGATTTTGCAGATAGTACTATTTGACTACTTTTACTTTGCTGTGTTGATACTTTTACTTCAGTGAAGGATCTTAATGGCTCCTCCACCCCTGCTGATTGTGTTAATGTAGGTTAAAGGCCAGAAGCAGACTATATTTACAGTGTCAGGGCCAAGTGGCGAACTGCCGTGACGTCACCCATTGGTTTGTGAACTGCCGTTTTGAAGCCTCGAGTTTTCGCTTAATGGACGTCGCCATCTTTTTTTTTGGAGCCAGAAGAAACCATATTTGGATGAGAGGGTGGAGCTGGGGAGGAGGGAGGGGTGGATCTGACCTGTGTCCTCGAGGACACCAAGTAAACCCACCCGCATCGACAACCTGACAGCAACAGGCTCTTGGCTGAGCCGTGTGAAGATGCTGCTAACACTGTTAGCTGTCACAACTGTTACATTAGTCTTACAGGCTAATATCATGTATGTGAGGAGTAACAACGTTTTCTACCTAACGTATTCTAACACTAAGACTGATGATGAATAACGGCTCCTGGACTTTTTGCACCTTCCCTCCATCACTTATGGACGGCTGCAACAGCTTCCAGTCAAGCTGTCAGACTGTTGCTCTTTCCTCACTGAGCTATGAAGCATTATTTTACATCTCTACTATAATTTATACTTGTTACTAAATAAGATTTATCCACCTCTTTATTATGCAGACTTGTCTTGTGTCAGTGAAGTTCACCTGCACCTTCATTCACAACTGTATTCTAGTTTTAAATAATTAAAGAAATTAATGTAGTTTTAATGTGAAATAAAGTTTCTTATGAAGCTTTGCTTTGTTGATGGTTTTTATGGAGAATGTCTGCTTCAGTTGAGGACTGGTTTGAGTATTAAATGAACAATCTTCTATATGACAAATATTTTTCTGCACATTTTGTATACGTCACGTTATCTTAACTTGAACTATCACGAAGTCTGGATGGACAATGTATTAACCAACATTAACGCTGCGCATTACACTAACGCAGATCACTTAAACTGGGTCACATGTGGAGAAACACAAACCAAACGTCGTTAGATTAACGTCGATTAAATTCACCTTTTTATTGGGCTTTGACTGAACACCTCCACGGGCTAACCCAGGTTGACACAGGTTATCAGCCCAGCGGGGCCAGGTACCGTTAGCATAGCAATCGCTAAATTAACAGCTAACGCTAGCACTAGCTGGCTAGCTTGGTTAGCAAGGTGCATCTTCACCTGAACTGTGATATTAACAGGGATGCTAATTTTGGCTAGCAAAGAAATAGGCTTAAACAAAATGTACTTACCGGAAAAAAAATGAACCGCCGACTCCTCTGAGTGTCTTTGAGAACAACTGAACGCCGAACAAGAAATGTTCAGGCAAACATGTTCCCTTGTGTGTTAATCACGCAGTAGCAACGCCGTAAAACCACCACTCTGCTTTAACGTCTATTTTCTTTAAAATAGGACCATGTTTTGAAAAAATTAACATCATATTGTATTGAATAAAACTTCAAACTAGCGATTCAGACCATAAACACATAACGAAAACGTTTACTGAGGTAACAACTCAATTGACAAGTAGGGTAATTTCCCCATAGACTTCAATACAATCGGACTTATTTTTGCAACCAGTGGAGTTGCCATAACGGTCATTCGATAGAGTGCAAGTTTAAGGCACTTCCGCATTGGCTTCATTTTCCAGGCCGAAGTCGACGTCCAATTTTATATACAGTCTATGGTCAGGGCCTTGTCAGTTCTGCGTTCAGGGTCTTTTCGTAAACTCCCACTGTCAGTGATTGTCATGAATATCTAGCATGTATTAAAAGGAAAGAGCCTAACTTTAGCAGTATGGGTTTAGTGTATGTTTTAGTTCTAAAACCATGTGACAGAGATGTTATGAACGCGCACTCATCTGGCATTTATCAGAGATTTTATATAATTAATTTGCCAGTAGTGGTTGTCTTATTTTACAACACATATCTAGAAACAACTGAGTTTTCGCTTCATGTTAAACATCATATCTCAACAGTGGAAGAAGAAGTATCAATACAATATGGAAATACTCCTGCATTCCAAATTTTACAATACATAAGTATTATCAACAAAATGTAGTTAATGTATCAAAAGTACTTGGTTCCTGTCACTGATAAATGATCATATATGATGTTATTAGGTTGTTAATATTAATACATCAAAGCTCCAGCAGCATTTTACTGTTGTGGCTGCTCCAGGTGGAGCTGCTTTTAACTACTTTATATACAAATACTTTGGTTGGGCCCCTCCAGTGGGTCACTTTATAAATCTGAGGGGTCATGAGAGGATGAATGGGAGTGGAAAGTCATGAAACACAATTTTGTTTCTTTTTTGTGCCCTTTTTCCCTAATCTTAGTTTTTTGAGAAATATTTGACACTTTGACCTCTTTCAGTCAAAACTGTTTTTTGGAACTGGTTTTATGTGGCATTTTAAAACATTATCATGTTTCTTAATATTGAATAATAATTTAAAAGTAACTGGTAAATAATTAAGTACAATATATTCCTCTGGACTGTGGTGGAATAGAAGTATAAAGAAGCAGAAAATGGAAATACTCAAGTACTCAAAGTACAAGTACTTCAAAACTGTACTCAAGTACATGTACTTAATTACTTTCCACTAGCTGCATTATTTCCCAGACATGTTTTCTGGTCTACTTTGAACCTACAGTCCACTGTATGTTTAGAACCTTTATTTTGAAATGATTCTATAATTTCCGACAGCGTCTGAAGGCAGCAGGAGGGGAACCCGACTTTGCAGTTCACGACGCATGCGCAGTAGTTACTTCGCTCTAGAGGGAGACATGGCGACGTCCCTGATCTGCGGCCGTTTGACGGCCAGCCTGAGAAATTCAGGGGCCAGGAACACGATCAGCTCCGCTTCTAAGGTGAGTGTGAGTCCAGGTTGAAGCGAAGGTCTCCGGCTCTCGGAGCAGGTGTCTGTTGCCGCGCTGCTCCTTCTCTAGACGGCCACAGTGTAAGAGAAAGTGACAGGGTCAAATTTGACATTCATTGAATTTCCGATTGTTTTGGCTAACATGCTAAGTAGCGGGGACCTAGCGCTAGCGTGGCCGGTTGACAGTGCTGCTGAGCCGGAGTGACGCAGCTCAAACAGCCGCGGGCGTCCACACGGTCCACTCAGCCTCAGTGTTCCCGGTCACACCTGTGTGTTGATTTAAAGGGTGTGTTAGGGCCTGAGTGTGATAGCAGTGGACGAGGGTAGGTGCAGCACAGTGACCTCCACCCTGAGCTCTGCGCCATCGCGTCTGTCCCGCCGTGTTACCAAGGCAAACCCCGCTAAACCACGGGGAGACAGACCCCAGCTCTCACTGCAGAGACAGGCCGTGAACGCAGCAGGGATGTGTCCGCAGACATGTTGCTCTGCTCCGGAGCTGAAAATGTGTCATTACCCTTCAAGTATGTGCAAGTCACAGCAGGTGGAAAACCATGAGTCTGCTGCTGGTAGACTCAGATACTGTCACACAAGCTGTAATGATAGATAGATAGATAGATAGATAGATAGATAGATAACATGGTTAAAGGCTAATTTCTAAACAATAACTAAATACACCAACAAAGTATTATAATTAATGGAAAAAAGTAGAGCCTAAAGATCCATAGCTACACTATACACTGTACAATGGCAGTCGGATACTTTACTACACTGTACATTAATGTAAGTTCAGTGAACATATATGATTGATTATTGTCAGGGGCGGATTTAGTGGGGGGGGCACAGATTCAGAGAAGTGGGGACATTTGAGAAATAAGTACAAATGAGTAACAGTCAGATTTAAAGCTCTTGATCATGGCAGTATTAAACAGAAAATTGTTTATTCCCTGTAATAATGAACATCAAGTAAACAACTTTACATATTCTAATATGAAATATGTAGAATATATGTAGACTTTACACTTTATGAGGAGTATGCATGAAGAGCTTATAAAATAAGATACTTTGTCAAATGTTAAATACTCAGCAGTATATAAAGTATAGCTGAAATAATCTCTCAACTGACTATTTTAATTATTGTTTAAATAATTTGTGATATTGAGCATTTCTCTCACTGTTTTCTGAATTTGTATCAATCAATCAATCAATCAATCAATCAATCAATCAATCAATCAATCAATCAATCAATCAATCAGTTAATAGAGGAAATGATCAAGAGATTAATCCATTCTGAAAATCATCATTAGTTACTGTATATAAAATATTTAATAAGGAGCTACTTAACCAACTACAGCAGTTAAATGCTCCTTACACTTGAATGCACCAGTAATAATAATCTAATGATATGGTAGGTAATAGTCCAACAGTGACATGAGACTTTTATTTTGAATAGATAATAGTCTAACAGTGACATGAGACTTTTATTTTGAATAGATAAGTCTAACAGTGACATGAGACTTTTATTTTGAATAGGTAATAGTCTAACGGTGCCAGGAGACTTTTATTTTGAATATTTTCTTGACATTTGTTGAAGTGACATTGTCACTGCAGCACTTTTACTTGTAATGCAGTATTTTTTTACAGTGAGCCTAATGAGCAGCAACAGGTGATGCAGCAAATGTCTTCAGGTTTTTTTTCTGCCCTGGGTTTCGCCTCTCAGGCTTCTGGCTGTATGCAACCTGAAAGGAAAACCTGCAGATTGTACTCAGGTTACAAAAGTACCTCCATTGTCGTTTTTATTTTATTCACACAATGTAATCAATATTTTAGTTACAATTAAAATAAATATAATTAATATACAATTCACTTCATATTCTAAGAAAGAGAGAGGGGCTTATTCAGTACAAACCACTGGAGTACTAACAAGTACTAAAACCTGTAGCCTCCAATCTGCTGCTGCTTTAATCTGTGATCAGGTAAACAAAGCTCCACTGCAGCACACAGATAATACAGATAGTAACTGTAATTCCATGTGCATTATTTTTATTGTTGTTTTTCTGATATGGATTCATAGCCAAATGGAATAATTCCTGGAACATGAACACGATGCATTCAGGTTGTTGTAAAGGGAAGTGCAGGAGATGCTTGGTCATGACAAAGGGACTTCCTGTCAATGACCTTCCTGGTTTCTGTTTTTTCAGAGTCTCATTGACCTGATGTGTTTCAGCAACAAGGAAATGTTCTGACTGTTGTTTTGTCTGGACTTCTGTCTCCATTGGACGTTGGTATCTGCTGCTTGTTTTTTTACCTTGTTTTTACAGTGCAGCCAGACAAACTCAATGCTCATCACAACCCCCGTCTGACTTCACGCTGCGCACACAGCCAGATGTTTTAACACAACAGCAGTCACCTAGGACTGACAGAGCTGGAGGGAAACAAGGCAACAGTCTCACCTGCTATTTTATTATTTAATCCAGTTTCCTTAAAGGAGCTGTTTGTAAGTTTTGCTTCTGCTACATAGCCAACGTTAGCATTAGCCCATCTCGTCACTGTCGTGTCCAGGCTGCCCTGAAAAAGTGGCGCAGTTAATTTGTGTAAAGTAAATACATAATTAATGAATTGTATTATTATTACATACTGACAGGAACTATTGAAAAATGGGATATGAAAATAAATACTTTGAGGTTTGCTGGTTTTCTATGATACTTTCATACTCTGGCTGGTGTGAGTGTGAAATAGAAACTGAACCTGCAGAAACCTTGTTTATGTCGTGATGCTGGTGATTCAGTGAAGAGATCTGATATAAAAGATTCATGATCAAACTAAACATTTTCCACACTTTTATTAGTTAATGCTTGTTTTCATGAGGTTCAGTAAATCAGATATAAACATCATCAATCCAGTTTTGCATCAAATAGGTTTGTTTTTGTGTTTTTGTGTAACAGGCCGATAAAATACGTTAAATGTTTTATATAGTTGGGTGAAAAGTTGTTTTTAATTCATGTTTTTAAATCGGATTCCACACCAACAAAGCAAGAAATCCTTGAGTCATTGTTTGTGACAAATAATGTTAATAACTTAAAAACACATTCATCATCGTTTTGATGAATGAAGCATCAGAGCTCTTGATATTTTCACCACAGAAACTTGGAGCTGCAGCAGCTGCACACAGCTGGTTCAACCAGCTGTAAACCAATTAACACCGTAGGTTACTTTGCTCCTTTTAATCTGCTGGACGTTTTTGTGTCCAGTCACATGACCTGCTCAAAAATGCGCATGTGTGTTCTCAGTTTATATTTAGGCTGTTTGAACAGACTGTTGACTGGTGTTTACTGCAGCTGTCAACAACAACAAGCTGAGGGACAAAAACCACAGTGTGCTGCATGAGATGAAGAAGAGACTCATTCTTCTCTTTCAGGATCAATAATTAGGAATCAATAAAAAGCAATTTGGTTAATCCCTAATCCCTGCTTAACTTTATCTGCTCTCAGTGTCAGAGGATCAGATAAAATAAATACAACCAGTGATTATTTTCATCATCGATTAGTTAATTATTTTCTCGATTTAATCAGTTAGTCTTTTGGTCCATTAAATGTCAGTAAACAGGGAAAATGATCAGCAAATATTCTGATAATTGATGAACTGTTTTAATCATTTTTCTAGCGAATGAGAAAATTCCAAACGTTCTTCAGGTCCAGGATGAAGAAGATGCGTAAACTGAATTAACGACATTGCAATGGGCTTTTTCTTTCTTTCTTTCTTTTTCTTTTCTTTTTTTTTTTTCTTTTTTTTTTTTACAGTTTATTGTTCAATGATGAGTCGACTTAACTGACAAAAATAATCAGCAGTTTAATCGTCGGCCTGTCCGTCGACTAACAGTTGCAGCTCTACAAACAGCTGTGTGCAGAAGACCTGCCCTCCTGTAACTCTGTTAATGAGTGTGAGGTGGTGCAGCAGCAGCAGTCTGTTGTATCAACACTGACGCAGCAGATACACAACACCAGCATCACCCTCCTCTGTAGTTTCCCCACACTGAGGTATTTACCTGTGTCTGAGTCCAGCCGAGTGTTCGAGCTGTTGGGAAACACTGGAGCCACTTTGTCCTGGTTTCACATCCTTAGTCAAGTTTCCACTGTTGTGTTCTCCTGCTGACTGTAGACACTCCTCCTCTGGTGTGTGTGAGTGTGTGTTAATGACAGGTGGATATGTGAAGTCTCAGACTGATACAGATGTTGTTAATTCATTTTTCACAAACACAAAACAGAGGAACGAAAAAACAAAAAAATTTAAAAAATAAGAGAGAAAAAATGGAAAAATGATAATTGCAGAAGGTGTCTAGTAAAAAAAAAAAAATTAAATAAATTTAACAACACATCTTATTTATATCGTCTTTCTCATCGTACATTGTTGGGAATATAAAAATGATATTTATTAAATATAAATAATTTGATATTAATGAGACGCTATTTACATGTGATAAACTCATAGTTACAGTAACTGAGGTGATGTGAACGCAGCATTAGGCACGGTGGTGCTGATGGTGGAGCTTTTCATCTGAGAGCTGGCGAGATGTTTTACTAAAAAACAACAGGTGTGAACGTCACACTGTCGTCATGACTACAGACAGTTTATTCTCTTTCAGTTCTAATGAAGACGAGACAGAAACTCAAAAATCCTGTTTTAAAACAAATCTGTGGTTTTCCATGTCGTCACGTCCGGGATCGAACATGTGAATAAAGCGTCAGTGTGTCCGGCCAGTTCCTCTTCAGCTGCTCAACTGGTCAACACTGTGTAAAGCACACTGATTTAACATGTCCCCCCCCCCCTCTACCTCCAGGTCCTCGGTGGGTCTTCAGGTCTGTTTGGAGGCCATGCGTCCCAGCTGCAGCCCCCTCACCTGCAGCAGCAGCAGAGGAACCTCTCCCTACACGAGTACATGAGCATCGGGCTGCTGAAAGAGGCCGGCATCTCCGTGCCCGCCGGCATGGTGGCCAGCTCCTCGGACGAGGCGTACGCCGTGGCCAAGCAGATCGGTGAGCTGCAGCGAGCCTCAGAGAAACTCGTCTCTCCTGAACCTAAAGATTCTTGTTTTCAGGAAGGATGAGCCAGAAGAATGGAGTGAATAAAAGAAGTTTAATTTGAAACAGTTTCTGTCAAAGAGGAAGTAAACTAAAAGATACTCAAAGAGTCCTGAGTCTGACCTGACAACCCCAGTGTTACTGATACAGTTCAGTTGTGTTCAAGGACGTGTGTGTGTGTCGGTTTTAAATAGCTGAAGCCAAGGCTCCAGTGTGTAGACAGACACATATTCACACAGTCTAAACATAGACTCCTCCTGCTTCAGTGGTATCAGTTGACTCTTGACTTACATAATTCCAAAGAAGTTGGACCATAAATCCTGTGACAGGTGACACCGTTCTCTGACCCTGACCTGACGCACCTTTAAATCCTCCTCAGATCCTCAGCTGTTCGATCAGGACTTAGATCTACATCACATCTGCTCAGTATGTGTCACCTGACCGACCGTCTGAAGCACAGGACATCAGCACAGTCCCTTTCACAGTTAATACACAGTGTTTTACTGACAGAAACGTGTGTGTGTGTGTGTGTGTGTGTGTGTGTGTGTGTGTGTGTGTGTGTGTGTGTGTGTGTGTGTGTCTCAGGCTCAAAGGACCTGGTGGTGAAAGCTCAGGTCCTGGCCGGGGGCAGAGGGAAGGGGACGTTCGAGGGCGGCCTGAAGGGAGGAGTGAGGATCGTCTACTCGTGAGTCATCAAACATCTTAACACTGACCAACATCCGTAAATAATCTGCTGAGTATTAAAGTTATGATCCTTTTATATCTCGTGATGACACCTGCGGTTACCATGGTAACACAGCCGTGTGGTTCAGTTTAGCAGCGGCTCTGTCAGAAATCCACCGAGCAGATGAAGCTGTTTCCAACCTCACAGCCAGATGTTTTAACACAACAGCTGGACACAGTGAAAGGAGCCGGAGCTGAAGATGAGGAGCCGCAGCTCTTCATCATCAGCTCCTCACTCTTCATCACAGCTGATCCACCGACGACAGAACGACCACAGTCACAGATGACCTTAAAGAAATTTGTTTTTAATTTATTAATCCATTCATTCATTTTCTGCTTCCTGTCTAAAACAATTAATCAATCAGTTGAGAAAACGCTGTATCAATAATGAAAGTAATAATTAGCTGCAGCTGATTTGGGTGATGTGATTGTGAAACACTCCTCCTCCTCTTCCTCTCCAGTCCAGAGGAGGCCCGTGACATTTCGTCCCAGATGATTGGCCGAAAGCTCTACACCAAGCAGACCGGGGAGGCGGGACGTATCTGCAACCAGGTGTTCATCTGCGAGCGCAGGTATCCACGTAGAGAGTACTACTTCGCCATCACCATGGAGAGGTCCTACCAGGTGAGGCAACACACACACACACACAATCGATCAATCGAGTAGTGTCATGAAATAAATCATTCTGATCAGTTGTAAAAGCAGGTTTAGAGTTTTGGACTTTAGTTGCAGTTGTAGCTGTGTTTCCCGTGTGGGTCAGTAGGAGTTTGAATTGATTCACTGAGCGACAGTTTTCCTAATTGATTAATCAATTATTAAGTAAAAAATACTACAAATGATCTAGTTCCAGTTTCTAATATTGAATATAGAAAATATAATATATTAATATAAAAACTAGAATGACTTCTGTTTCCTGACATGAACTTTGACCTGCATCACACGTTCATCGTAGTTTGTTCATCATTAAAAACAGAGAAAATACTCAGTAAGAAAGTTAATCATTCATGCACTTGTTCACAGTGTATCTGCAGTCTGACTCTAACAATTAGAAAATATTTCTGCTCTTTCTTTTTTATTCCAGTCATGTGATCATATTGTTCACATTTCCCCTTGTTGAGCGTCACTGCTGAATGTCGCTATAATCAAATTTACCGGCGGCGATCAGCGTTTCTTCTCGTGTCATATAAAGAACTTTATTCATGCTTCTGACGACGTTGCTTATAATGAACAGCTCCGCCTCCTTCACATGAACGCGCTCGCAGCCCGACAGGTGAACTAAACTTATCCTGGATCTGTTGAACTCGTCGTTCCTCGGCAGAGAGTCGTGCAGAGATTGCACCTGGTTATGCTGAATTCTACCACCAGATGGCAGCAGACGACCTGTCTGTTCCTGCTCAGGTTACATTGGTCTAAAATCACTGATTCATACACTGTGGTCACTTTATTAGGCACACCTGTGCATTTAATACAACCCAGTTCAACAGCTCTGCCACAAATTGTACGTGTAGGAGGATCATAATGTTAAGTTCAGACGTTAACCTCTGACCTCTGACAGTGACAATTAAAACTGAACATTATAAAGTTTGGAAAGGTAGAATCTGTGTCTGAGCTGTTGGGTTTTTATAGCCGTACCTCATGAAGAGGAGACGTTAAATACAAATGAAGGAGTGTTTTTAGAGACAGCGAGTCCTGCTGACGAGACTTTAATCAGCTGATGTGACGGGAAAAGACTGTAAAGCTGATTTAATGTGTCGACTCTGTAGAAACTTGCATCTTCTTTCTGAAAGTCTGCATTTGACTTTCAAACAGCATTTCAGAGAAGAACTCTTCCAAACACGTTTTTCTTTTTTTGAAGTCAAAGTCGGACTAAACAGAATTCACGTGCTGATTTCACCATCTCACCGCGAACGACGCGCCCGACTCAAACAAACATCTGAAGCTCAAACCAAGTGTCTCAGATTGTCTAATTGAAACTGTTCAGACCTCACCCGCCGCTCCTTCGCCCCGCAGGGCCCCGTCCTGATTGGCAGCTCGCAGGGGGGCGTGAACATCGAAGACGTCGCTGCAGAAAATCCAGACGCCATTGTGAAGGAGCCCATCGACATCGTGGAGGGCATCAAGATGGAGCAGGCGGTCAAGGTAGGATCAATAGTGGTAATAGATGTTCCAGGTGTGTGGTTTGGTAATCAGAGAAGAGGAGAGAGGGATTCTGGGTAGTGGTATTTTACGTCTCAGGAGGAAAACTTCTTTGTAAGTTCCTCTCAGCGGACTCCAGCCCTCCGTCCTGTTCAGATTCATAAACAACCTGAGTGTGACATTAACAGTTCCTTTGTAAATAATGATTCTGTTTTTCTTTTTCCCGTCTGATGTTTATTACAAACACACAAATCCTCAGAGTAAAGTGTCCCCCTGGTTCAGGAGGATGATCTGACAACAAACAGACATTCTGTGTTTTCAGACGCAAATCTCCAAAATCACGCCGACGGATGAGCGACAGAGACGTGATTATATATCATCAACAAGAGCAGAAATACATAAAGAAATGTCACCCAGGCTTCTCTGTCGATCTCTGCACTTCACCCACAGTGTCTCTTTATCAGACAAAGACAATTCCTCATTGAAGAAAACTAGAACCACCTCCTCGTGGTCGTATCCCTCCGCCACTCAGACCAGTTCCAGGTCACATCCCTGTTTATCAAGAGTCAGAGAACATATTAAACATTAGTGTGAAATTTTATCATAGTTGCTGTGAAGTCTCAAGTTATTTTTTTTAGTTTGATTTATTCTTGCACAATTGAAAATACACAGAAAACAACAAAGATAACAAATATTCTTATTTAAAGCCTCCACCTCAGTAATGTTGAAATATCACAAAATTATAAAAATACAAAATGAACGTACAAGAAAGTAACATGACAAATTAACAGTGGTGAGAAACCAAAGTGATTCAAATTATAAATGATAAAATGAACAGCAATAATAGCAATAATATCAAAATAAGAGCAGAAAATGTGAGTGTGGCAGGACGACGTCGGTGCAGCCGAACAGGCAGTAACACAGAGTCAGAGCTGTTGTTTCCACTGAGAAAAATCATCACCTAAATCCAGCAGCCGGTCTCTGAACTCCAGCTGATCGTGTTTTAAAAGTAAATGATTGTTGAGACGGGTTTCGGGGGTCTGGGATCACTTCCTGTTGTGCGGAGCGTCCTGACCTTTCACAGCTCCTCAGGTCTTTGTGCATATTTCTCAGAAAGTCCAGAAACGCTGTGCTACAGCCCTGCAGGGTTTGTCTGTGCTGCTCTAAAACAACAGTCGTAGGAAGTGATGCAAGATGCTCCAAAACGAACCTGATTCATGCCGGGATGAAGCGTTTATTTGTAGAAACAGAAGCAACGAGTCAGAAACGATGAGATTAAAGCTGCTCTGCTGCGTTTTTAACGTGAACTGATTTTATTTTCTAACAATGAACGAACTCTCTGAATCTGGTTGTAAACACATTCCTTCCTCGCTCTCCCCTCTGAGTGAGAGCGTTATCTCAGTGGCCGCCTCTGGGCGCTGGGTATTGAATGTGTTGGTTGTCATAGTGAGAGCGGGGGCTCGATATATCTGACGGAGACGAGAGGTGCTGATCGCCGGGCTCTCCAGGTTAGACGGAGGTCCGTTGATGTTCCTTCACTGTTTGTTTATTTCTGTCCGCTGAGACCACGTTTGTAAAACTGAGCGAGGTTCATTAAAAGCAGCAGGTTCTCTGTGTTTCCACTGAACCTGTTTCTTCTTCTTCTTCTGCTTTTTATTCCTCCGCGGCGGCGACAGTCAGAGACATATTCATATCGTATTCAGGTCGTCCGTCCGTCCCTTTCTAGTGGACACGATATCTCAGTAACGCCTTGACGGAACTTGTTGAAATTTAGCACAAACATTCACCTGGACTCAAGGATGAACCGGTTACATTTTGGTGGTCAAAGGTCAAAGGTCAAGGTCACGGTGACCTCATAAAACACTTTTTAGCCATTATTCAAGACTTCACACAAACAATTCATATGTTCTCTGACTCTGGACAAACAGGGATGTGACCTGGAACTAGTCTGCGTGGCGGAGGGATACGACCACGAGGAGGTGGTTCTAGTTTTTCAGTATTTTTTTATTCTCTTTCTCTGAAGGTTCATCACAACCACAGACTCCCGTCACGTCACACAGTGATTGGATCCAATGTATTGATCATATCAGTGTTTATCCAACCGCCCGTCTGACGTGTGATGAAATGTGCTGTGCTGCTGCAGGTCGCTAAGAAGATGGGCTTCCCGCCGGCGCTGGTGAACGAGGCGGCGGAGAACATGATCAAACTGTACAACGTGTTCATCAAGTACGACGCCTCCATGGTCGAGATCAACCCCATGGTGGAGGACTCCTCTGGCATTGGTACACACACACACACACACACACACACACACACACACACACACACACACACCTTAAAGAGTCTTTGATTATGAAGTTAACTTTCATCACGTTGCAGTAACTTCAGTCTCACTTTGAAACGTCTATATTGATCCCACTGTAACAAAACTACAAGATCCAACATGGAACCAATAACCACTGATGCAAACTGTGCAGCCCGGTCAGAATTTACGGGCGCACACTCAGCTGGCGTGTTGAGACATGGTGTGTGGGACAATGCGGCGTCTCCTCATCAAAACATAACTTCTATAAATAAATCCTCTGCTGTGATTCTTATTTAGTTCAACATGTTTTACTCATAAAAACTGGGTCTGAAGCTCATCTACTCTTACTTCCTGGATCAGGCCTTGAGCCCCGCCCACCACCTGCTGGCTCCAGGTGGACAGGTGAGCAGAGAGCATCAAGATGGTGAGAGGAGGAAACATCAGAGAGACTCAGCCTCATGTTTGAGCCTCAGTCAGACCCAGACTCAGACGGGTCAGAACCGTTAGCGCAGTTAGCATCTTTTATTTCTTTATGTTGTTTGTTAGCTTGTAACTGCGATTTCTTGACAATAACAACAATTCTGAATAAAACCAAATACTTAAAGGTTACAGAGGGGTGTGCACAGATGTTTCTAAACACACACAGCTGTATATGAGCTTGTGAAACAGCCTTTAATAATGAGCAGCTGAGGCTCAGTGACGCCACAGAATAATAAGCTCTTATTATTGTGCAGCTTTAACATCGTGTGATTTTAAACACGAGTCATTAATAATCACACAGGTTAGATACACAGCAGCTTCCATGACATTTAAAAACTGCTCAGCTTCTTGTGACGAAGGACACAGGAAGTTAATCTTCCCTCTAATGCCAAACTCTCGTGTGTTTGCTCGTCAACAGTGATGTGCATGGACGCCAAGATCAACTTCGACTCTAACGCCGCGTACCGCCAGCAGAAGGTGTTCGACCTGCAGGACTGGACCCAGGAGGACCCCCGGGACCGCCAGGCCGCCAGGGCCGACCTCAACTACATCGGCCTGGACGGAACCATCGGCTGCCTGGGTCAGTGCGCCGCAGCGAGTTGGTTTTTATTTTAAAGATGAACTTCCTCGCGCTTCTCTGTGTTTGAGGTTGGAGCTGCAGTGGAGAATATTATCACAGCAGCTGCAGTGTGACGGAGGTGAAGGAGAAGGTTTGTGACTGTAAGACGTCTTGTTTTCTCTCTAGTGAACGGAGCGGGTCTGGCCATGGCCACCATGGACATCATCAAGCTGCATGGCGGCACTCCGGCCAACTTCCTGGATGTGGGAGGAGGAGCCACGGCCCACCAGGTGACCGAGGCGTTCAAACTCATCACCTCTGACAGGAAGGTAAGAGCGCTTCCTCTACATCTGCAGATGTAAATGTCAGGGGTTTGTTTTCATGGTGGTTTTTAACGGCTTCCCGCTGTCGCTCAGGTTCAGGCCATCCTGGTCAACATCTTCGGAGGCATCATGAGGTGTGATGTCATCGCCCAGGGCATCATCATGGCCGTGAGAGACCTGGACCTCAAGATCCCCATCGTTGTGCGGTTACAAGGTACAAGCAACGTCCTCACTGCAGTGGATAGAAACACACACACACACACACACACCTGGCAGCACTGAGGGAGCGTCAGAGCGGTGGAGACATGCAGCTGAACGGACGCAGATCACTGCGATCGTCACGTTTATACCTGTGATTATAAAGGTTATTATTCCTGCTCGTGGTCACGTGGCGTCCTGCGGAGCTGAATCTTTATTCTTTCACAGTGTCGCCTTGAGATTTCCAAGCAGAGAGAAATGATGCATGAGTCTAAACAGAGCTGACATTCCTCAGGTTTCCTCGGGGGGAGAGTTTCTGTTATGGAAATATTCTGCGCCGCGGATGTAAAGATTTATACTTTTAATTCAAGCTGTGGACGTGCTGCTTCTTTACACATTTAATTATCATTTAAATTGCAGATTTTACTCTAATTCAAACGGCCAAAGGGCTTCTTCGTTAATGTCATTTCCACCACGAAAGTGCCTGTTTACACGTTTGATTAGAGCTCAACCTGCAGAAGTTCTTCCTCCTCATGTTTGAGAGGTGTTAGTGTTCGGGGTCGTCCCGCCTCATGTCTCAGCGTCTCTGTGAAGACGCAGCAGATGCACTCATGTAACGCTCCACGCATCTTCTCTGGCAGTTTTCACCCATGTGTGAAAAACAGGATTGGACGTTGTTTAAAAACCTATAATAATGTAATCACAGAGATTTCCAGCAGCAGCAGCAGCAGCAGCAGAGGCTTCGTCAGTTCTCAGGGGTTCTGCTGACACTCGGACAAATTAAGATTTACAGATTGTTTTTAGTAAAATTGGAAACTGTAGTTTAAAGTTTAAGACGCTCAAACCTCCAGGATTCATCACCGTCCAGAAGCGTCAAAGTATTTGACTCAACAACAACAAAGTCATGGATTTGATATAATGAGATGCAGAAGCTGAGGTGTAACAGTCAGGTGTGGATGTATACTTTATATAAATGATGATTTGTTTTGTTTTTTCAGGGACGAGAGTGGACGATGCTAAAGCTCTGATCGCTGCCAGCCCTCTGAAAATCCTGGCCTGTGACGACCTGGACGAAGCCGCCAAAATGGTACACACACACACACACACACACACACACACACACACACACACACACACACACACACACACACACACACACACAGGATCATGGCTTAAGACCAAAGTCCACAAACGACATGAAACAGATCTGAACGTGTTCATCAGTGAGATTCAGTGAGAGTCAGGCAGGTTGTTTGCCCTTGTTTCCAGTCTTTATGCTAAGCTAAGCTACGCTAACCAGCTGCAGTTTCACCAGAGCAGACCCCCCTCCCCCATGTATAAAAAGGTCAAAACTCTAAAACACAGAAGAAAATATACAGAGTATAATCTGTTCTGGCTCCTCAATCACCTCTTTATTTTCATTTAATTATTATTTGATGAACTCTAATTATATCCTGTTTCAACATTTCCATCCTGTTTCTTGTTTTTGTGATTGTGAAAGGATTTATGTTGTAAATAAAGTTAGTTAATGAATTCTCCTTCATATCTTTCCTCCTGACCTCATGATGTTCTCTCTCTCTGCCTCTCTCTGTCTCTCTCTCTCTCTATCTCTCTCTCTCTGCCTCTCTCTCTCTCTCTCTCTGTCTCTCTCTCTCTGTCTCTCTCTGTCTCTCTCTGTCTCTCTGTCTCTCTCTGTCTCTCTCTCTCTGTCTCTCTCTCTCTCTGTCTCTCTCTCTGTCTCTCTCTGTCTCTCTCTGTCTCTCTCTCTCTGTCTCTCTCTCTCTCTCTCTCTGTCTCTCTCTCTGTCTCTCTCTCTCTCAGGTTGTAAAGCTTTCTGAAATCGTCTCACTGGCTAAAGAAGCTCAAGTGGACATCACCTTCCAGCTGCCCATCTAAGCAACCTGGACCTTTGGCCTCCATGACCTCCTCACACCTTCTTCCTCCTCCTCCTCCTCCCAAGCACTTCCTCAGTCCCCTCCCCTGGACACACCCATAGCGGCCCACCACTCCTCCTCCTCCCCCACAGCGGACAGCGATGTAGTTGTGTGTTGGCGACTCTGTGGCGTGATGGCACCACGCTGTACAGGTCTCCCTCCATGTTTCCTCCAACTCATGTTGCACTTGAGTCGATACGCACAAACCTCCACCTTCAGACCTCCTCCTCCTCCTCCTCCTCGTCCTCCTCCTCCTCTTCCTCCACTCACCTCCACAGTCTCAGAGAGAGGCACCGGTCTGTTTACTTGGTACTTGTTGGGATAATCTCCTTAGAAAAAATAAAAACAGAGCGGCTGAAGCTTGATCCACATTCAGGTGTTGCAGAATCTGCGTTCAGTCACGTGTTCAGCGTGGTCAGTTGTGAGGCGGCGAGGCGGCAGGAAGCTGCTGTTACATCACAACGATCCCGTTAGCTTCTTACACACACAGGTAGTTTTGCATGAGTGCCTCTTCAGTGTGTTTGTGTCTCTGAGCAGGAATGTAAGAGAATAAAGGATGAACTCGTTCCCTCCATGTACGACTCAGTGTTTCAAACAAACTAACGACACGACGGAGCTGCGGCGTCCGCTTCAGGAAACGCCCTCAGTGTTGAAAACAGTTAATGACAGTGACCGAACCGTTACAAGCACAGCTGATAAAATACCAGACTACGTCCCTCTAGTGGTGTCAGCCAATCAGACGCTTTGGTTTCATTTCTCCAGCTTAATTTTTCTTTTCTTTTTTGAGGTGAAGTGAATGTAACTTGTAGAGTGTCCTCTATCCGCAGGCATGACTGGAACTACTTTCTGCTGAAGAAATAGTCCCTTTTGGGAGAAGTGATCGTACTGTAGTGGAGGTGGAAATCTCAGAGACATTATGTTGAAACACCTGAAATAAAACCCAAACTACCTGCATGATAAAACACCAGAGGTCAGACGAAATTAAACTAAAACAAATATTTCATCCTGTTTTCCTCTTTTTTTTAAATCAGCAGATCATCGTAGCAAAGCGGTGACGCTCCTACACGAGAGCGAGACCCTCAGACTGAACCGGACAAATCGTTTTATGTCCATAACTTGCTGTACAAAACAAAATAATTATTTCATTAAACAAGAAGCAAAAAAACTCAAATCTGAGAATCTGGAAGCAGCAAATGTTTGAAAAATGACTGAAACTAAATATTTGCAGAATAATTTGATGTTGCAGCTTTAGTTTGTAGTTTGTCTCATGGGAACTCTTCCCAGAGGCAGCAGCTTTACCACGTGCTCCCCTCTTACTGTATACGAGCGGCCGCGTCTGTCGGTGTGACACGTGTTGATGACGCGACGTCGCTTCAGCTTCAGGTTAAAATACAAACCGTCTCCAACAGCTTCGATCGTCTGGAGCTCATTAAACACAGAGGAGAGTCTCGGCTCAGTGGTTGAATAAAATTCAAGGCGATGGATCTTTACGAGTCCAGATGATCGATCCTGGACTTCCTGTTCCGCCCTCGGCTGTGGTTAACAGAGGTGATGCATCTCAGCTAATTTTTTCGTTTTTTGTGAGGCATGAATTATTCAGTGTTCCTGCTGAGGAACTCAAACTTCCAGGGAGAGAAACCCTGAGGGAGGAACAGGGAGACTAAAGCAGGGTTGACTGGACGTTAAATCAGTCAGCTCGCTGTGATTTCCTCTGCAGCTCTCTCCCTCTCTCTCTCCCTCTCCCTCTCTCTCTTTCTCCTCCCTGCTGATGATTTTTAAACCAGCGGTGCAGATGTGCATCGCTGTGCTGCTGAAGTGGAGCATGTTTTATTGCGTGAGCTAAAGAGGCGGACTGGATGTCTGAGGTTCAGGCTGAGAGTTCAGGTTGTCTTCAGGCAGCACAGAGTTTATTACCAGGGTTTTACCCTTCCTTTAAAAAGTTACAAGAAATGGACTGAAACACTGGAGATTGCGTTTCTCTGTATTTATTCGCTGTTTGTGGAGAAGTCGTCTCCTTCAGGGTCGAACAGGGGCGTGTACAGCGGCGGCCATCATGCCACAGATTGGTAGCCATTTTCTTTCAGCTGTTTGTTTGTGTGTGACATCAGATTTGAGGCGGGCCGCGTCCTCTCAGCAGAACAGTAAAATGACTGTAGTTGTTTCTTTTTCCCTACCTCCTCCTCCTCCTCCTCTTCCTCAATCTCTTCCTCCAGCGCTCCGAACACAAGCCAACATTGTGAGTTGTACGTCATTTATTATATCTTGTAAATAACCAAACTGATGTTCTCGCTCTGTAAAATATTTATGCTCCTCCAGGAGTCTGGGAAAAGAAGAAAAAAATAAATAGAGAGAACACCAATCATTCTGTGCTTTGTCATTTATTTGTCCTGTTGTTTTTGACTTTGACAAGGACATCATCCATCCTTCCTTTTTCAAAGGTAAAAAATCTGTACGAAGACATCTTTCCAGTCTTTATGCTAAGCTAAGCTAACTGGTTCATATAGGACCAAGAGATATGAGACTTCAATCGATCTTCTCATCTTAGTTTCATCAAGAAAGCGACTTGAAGCTCACTGAGGCTGACAAAGAACAGCTTTGGTTTATGACTCGTGATGAGGATCTAAAAATAACAAAGTAATCTCTTTCGTTAAAGCTCCTCCAGTGTAAAGGTCTCTGTCCATGTGTAGTGTGATTATAGATCAGCTCTAGCTTCTATATTAATACTGTGAAAGTATCAAAGCCTCAGTCCACAGAGAAATGCACACAGCCTGTATTCAGAAACTGAGCCTTAAAACCAGCCGTCAGGACTTCTGGAACTTTGTGATGTCACAACAAAGCAGTCACCAAGCCCCGCCCACCTGGACCCACCATCCAAACCTTGCAGGATTTGGTTTCTCTGAGTGTTATTACCTGAAATCTGCTATATTTTTATTGGATCAGTCAGAAAACAGTCAGCCAATCAGAAGAGAGGCTCAGAGCCTCCTCTCTTCTGATTGGCTCACCAACAGTTTATCTCCTGGTGTTTAATGATCCACTGTGTGGACTTTATTTAGTTGTTTTAATTATAGTGCCGTTAACCTGTTGCCGTCTGCAGTGACCCAGGGTTACAGGTTTGTGTTGGAGTCACAAACAGCTGTAACAGCTGGTTGATCGGTTGAGATGTTGTTCGACTGCTCAAATAAAATATACGTATATGTAACAAAATGTTATATTATTATTAATGAATCACTCACCGGTCAAGCCATTTATTAATGTCTTCACACAGTTTGACTCTTAGCTTCTCAGGTTGGTCAATTTCTAATGAGCCATCAGCAAAAGTCACATCTGACAATAATCCGACCTGAGCCCGAGGCTTTACACACAAAAGAACTGAACCCGACCAGACACAGAACCAGTTGTTGGGTTCAGGTCGCTGGAGACCAAAGGAGGCAGACAGCAGGTGAATCCTTACCTGTTGATGTTTAACTCCTGGCACCTGACAGCCTCTGACTCCCTGTTGTAGTTAGATCTCTTCTCAAATTAAGGTCTTGTCACTACAACACACACACACACACACACACACACACACACACACACACACACAGCTTTGAAGTCTTTACTTAAGCCCTTTGTTCCACAGCTTTGATCCTGCGGCTGGAAACAGGATGATTTTAAATTGTACTCGAGACATTTCAACACATACATGCCGCCGTGTTATTCCACAGATGAAAAGGCCACTGAGACAGAAAATGTTGTCGTGATAAATGAACCTTTTTTTTGTGTTTGAACAAAGGTCGCAGCTGAAGCCAATTCAGCAGAATGGCAGGGGTCCAGTCTGCTGTTGGTTTTTTTTATGGACGTTCTGCTGCATTTAGATTAAAATATGAAACTTGATGATGAATTTTTCGGTTTTTAATGTGTTGTTGTTGTTGTTGTTGTTGTTGTGGGCGACAGAGCAAAGAGTCTGTGCTGGATCACAACCAAACTCCACTGAATCTGTGTCATGATTTATTTTAGCTGTGGAGGGAAAATGTAGTCCACCCCCCCCGCCCCCCCAGGTCCTGACTTAAACTGCTTTCACAGTGTGAATCTGACTCACAGGCGCTGGACAAAATGATGGACACAGGTCTCAGGTCTTAGTCTGTGTGTCTTAAAACTAAGACGGCACTTTTAATGTGTTATCATTTGTGCTAATCTTCTTGTCGTTAGCTCAGCACGCTAACAACTGGTTTTCTCTGCCGCCTAACGTGATTTCTTGTCGCTCGACGGGAGCTTCAGCCGTCATTACATTTACAAGACAAGGTTATAATACGTCCTCTGAGCAGCGCTGCGTCTTCGGGGCAGATGGGAGGCTTCAGCGAGTCGCTATCGGAAAGTGACGAGACATACTGGGCTAGCTGGTTAGCATGCTAACTTAAGTAGAAGAAAGGATGTTAAAGAGATAGAGAGTTAACATTGGCGTTGTTTTCCACCTCTGGTTAATTTTTATATAACTCACCTGTTTACATTTTTATTAAGGCTTAAAGTTGTGCATAATTGAGGGTGTGGCCAGTTTGAGTGACAGGTGGATGCACTGAACGTGTTGGTGTCTTTTGGAGGATTTTTCATGCTAAGATCAGACAGAACTTGAGGGAGTCTACCATTTCTGCCTCTTTTAATTTATACGTTAGCACTAATTAGCTTGTGTATGCGCTCACCATACCTGGCTTGTTAGCTTAGCTTGTTCACAAGCTCATTTGCCAGCAACTGAATTAACCCTGGGTTAGCCTTCGAGTGAGATACCCAGACGCCCAGCTGTGCTAAAGATGCTAACAGAAGCGTATGCCCTAAAGTCTCAGCTCCACACAGACTCCACTTTTTGCCCATTTGTGATTAGCTGGGAGTTAGGGGCGGAGTCAAGCACTGCCAAGACGGCCACAGCAGAGCAGCTCACTCTGAGGCTCAAAACCGCTTTTCAGAAACCAGCGGGTGACGCCACGGAGGCTGCGTCCATCTTTATTTACAGTCTATGTTTGTGACTTTCTGGCACTTTTGATTTTTTGATGTAAATTTCAGAATCAGAAAAATGTTTCTTCAGATTCACGCTCACACGTTGGTCTTTCTATATTTGTGATGACACTCATTGACATAATGGATTCCCTAACCCTGATCACCAGAAACAAACCCATGGAGCACAGAGTGAAGAGTAAGAAACTACACAAAATCCCAAACATAATCATTAAAGCAGCAGGTAAAGGCTCCAAGATCGTTTTAATAAATTGATTGAATGAATTTTTCGTTTTTAAGTGTGTTGTTGTTGTTGTGTTTGTTGTGGCGACAGAGCAAAGAGTCTGTGCTGGATCACAACCAAACTCCACTGTAATCTGTGTCATGATTTATTTTAGCTGTGGAGGGAAAATGTAAGTCGCACCCCCCCCGCCCCCCCAGGTCCTGACTTAACTGCTTTCACAGTGTGAAATCTGACTCACAGGCGCTGGACAAAATGTGGACACAGGTCCTCAGGTCTAGTCTGTGTGTCTCAAAACTAAAGCCGGCACTTTAAATGTGTTATCATTTGTGCTAATCTTTCTTGTCGTTAGCTCAGCACGCTAACAACTGGTTTTCTCTGCCGCCTAATGTGTTTCTTGTCGCTCGACGGGAGCTTCAGCCTGTCATTACATTTACAAGACAAGGTTATAATACGTCCTCTGAGCAGCGCTGCGTCTTCAGGGCAGATGGGAGGCTTCAGCGAGTCCGCTATTCGGAAAGTGACGAAACATACTGGGCTAGCTGGTTAGCATGCTAACTTAAGTAGAAGAAAGGATGTTAAAGAGATGGAGAGTTAACATTGGCGTTGTTTTCCACCTCTGGTTAATTTTTATATAACTCACCTGTTTACATTTTTATTAAGGCTTAAAGTTGTGGCATAATTGAGGGTGTGGCCAGTTTGGTGACAGGTGGATGCACTGAACGTGTTGGTGTCTTTTGGAGGATTTTTCATGCTAAGATCAGACAGAACTTGAGGGAGTCTACCATTTTCTGCCTCTTTTAATTTATACGTTAGCACTAATTAGCTTGTGTTATGCGCTCACCATACCTGGCTTGTTAGCTTAGCTTGTTACAAGCTCATTTGCCAGCAACTGAATTAACCCTGGGTTAGCCTTCGAGTGAGATACCCAGACGCCCAGCTGTGCTAAAGATGCTAACAGAAGCGTATGCCCTAAAGTCTCAGCTCCACACAGACTCCACTTTTTGCCCATTTGTGATTAGCTGGAGTTAGGGCGGAGTCAAGCACTGCCAAAGACGGCCACAGCAGAGCAGCTCACTCTGAGGCTCAAAACCGCTTTTCAGAAACCAGCGGGTGACGCCACGGAGGCTGCGTCCATCTTTATTTACAGTCTATGTTTGTGACTTTCTGGCACTTTTGATTTTTTGATGTAAATTCAGAATCAGAAAAATGTTTCTTCAGATTCACACGCTCACACGTTGGTCTTTCTATATTTGTGATGACACTCATTGACATAATGGATTCCCTAACGC